>NC_055697.1:3131511-3431511 GCF_017639745.1 Melanotaenia boesemani
TTCAATACCATACCATTCCATTCCATACCATACCATTCCATACCATACCATCCATTCCATAACATAACACAACATAACATAACATAACATAACATAACATACCATACCATACCATACCATGCCACACCATGCCATGCCATGCCATTCCATACCATACCATGCCATACCATACCATACCATTCCATTCTATATCATACCAAAGTATACCATACCATACCATTCCATTCTATATCATACGAAACCATACCATACCATACCATGCCATACCATACCATACCATACCATACCATACAATACCATACCATTTCATTCTATTTCATTCCATTCCATACCATCCTTTTCCATTCCATACCATACCATACCGTTCCACACCATACCATACTATACCATACCATACCATACCATACCATTCCATTCCATTCCATACCATACCATACCATACCATACCATACCATACCATACCATTCCATACCATACCATACAATACCATACCATTTCATTCTATTTCATTCCATTCCATACCATCCTTTTCCATTCCAAACCATACCATACCATTCCATACCATACCATGCCATTCCATTCTATATCATACCAAACCATACCATGCCATACCATACCATACCATACCATACCATACAATACCATACCATTTCATTCCATTCCATACCATCCTTTTCCATTCCATACCATACAATACCATACCATTTCATTCTATTTCATTCCATTCCATACCATCATTTTCCATTCCATACCATACCATTCCATTCCATTCCATAACATAACATAACATAACATAACATAACATAACATAACATAACATAACATAACATAACATAACATAACATGCCATGCCATTCCATTCCATACCATACCATACCATTCCATAATATAACATAACATAACATAACATACCATACCATACCATACCATACCATACAATAACATACCATTTCATTCTATTTCATTCCATTCCATACCATCCTTTTCCATTCCATACCATACCATACGATTCTATACCACACCATACCATGCCATTCCATTCTATATCATACCAAACCATACCGTACCATACCATGCCATACCATACCATTCCATACCATACCATACCATACCATACCATACCATACCATACCATACCATACCATACCATACCATACCATACCATTCTATTTCATACCAAACCATACCATACCATACCATACCATACCATACCATACCATGCCATACCATACCATACCATACCATACCATACCATACCATACCATACCATACCATACCATACCATTTCATTTCATTCCATTCCATACCATACTTTTCCATTCCATACCATACCATACCATTCCATACCATACCATACCATACCATACCATACCATACCACACCATACCATACCAAACAATACCATACCATTTCATTCTATTTCATTCCATTCCATACCATCATTTTCCATTCAATACCATACCATACCATTCCATTCCATACCATACCATTCCATACCATACCATCCATTCCATAACATAACATAACATAACATAACATAACATAACATAACATAACATACCATGCCACACCATGCCATGCCATGCCATTCCATACCATACCATGCCATACCATTCCATTCCATAACATAACATAACATAACATTCCATACCATAACATTCCATACCATACCATACCATTCCATTCTATATCATACCAAACTATACCATACCATACCATTCCATTCTATATCATACCAAACCATACCATCCCATACCATGCCATACCATACCATACCATACCATACCATACCATACCATACCATACCATACCATACCATTTCATTCTATTTCATTCCATTTCATACCATCCTTTTCCATTCCATACCATACCATACCATTCCACACCATACCATACTATACCATACCATACCATACCATTCCATACCATACCATACCATACCATACCATACCATGCCATACCATACCATACCATACCATACCATACCATACCATACCATACAATACCATACCATTTCATTCTATTTCATTCCATTCCATACCATCCTTTTCCATTCCAAACCATACCATACCATTCCATACCATACCATGCCATTCCATTCTATATCATACCAAACCATACCATGCCATACCATACCATACAATACCATACCATTTCATTCCATTCCATACCATCCTTTTCCATACCATACCATACCATTCCATTCTATATCATACCAAACTATACCATACCATACCATTCCATTCTATATCATACCAAACCATACCATACCATACCATACCATACCATACCATACCATACCATACCATACCATACCATACCATACCATACCATTTCATTCTATTTCATTCCATTCCATACCATCCTTTTCCATTCCATACCATACCATACCATTCCACACCATACCATACTATACCATACCATACCATACCATTCCATACCATACCATACCATACCATACCATACCATGCCATACCATACCATACCATACCATACCATACCATACCATACCATACCATACAATACCATACCATTTCATTCTATTTCATTCCATTCCATACCATCCTTTTCCATTCCAAACCATACCATACCATTCCATACCATACCATGCCATTCCATTCTATATCATACCAAACCATACCATGCCATACCATACCATACAATACCATACCATTTCATTCCATTCCATACCATCCTTTTCCATTCTATACCATACCATTCCATTCCATACCATACAATACCATACCATTTCATTCTATTTCATTCCATTCCATACCATCATTTTCCATTCCATACCATACCATACCATACCATTCCATAACATAACATAACATAACATAACATAACATAACATAACATAACATAACATAACATAACATAACATAACATAACATTCCATTCTATATCATACCAAACTATACCATACCATACCATTCCATTCTATATCATACCAAACCATACCATACCATACCATGCCATACCATACCATACCATACCATACCATACCATACCATACCATTCCATTCCATTCCATACCATACCATTCTATACCATACCATACCAAACCAAACCATACCATGCCATTCCATTCTATTTCATACCAAACCATACTATACCATACCATTTCATTCTATTTCATTCCATTTCATACCATACTTTTCCATTCCATTCCATACCATACCATTTCATTCCATACCATACTATACCATACCATTCCATTCCATTCCATATCATATCATACCATACTATACCATACCATTCCATTCCATACCATAGCATACCACACGGCACTGTACTCTAATACTGTAGTGTAATATACCGTTTTGTACCATAACACATCATACCATACTGTACTACTACTACTTCCATACTAATTTCTTTTTTTAAAGCTCTTTAAACCAACAGTGTCTCGATCGCAGTGTTGCATAATCAAGTCAAAACATAAAAGACATATAGGCTGATGGTAAAAGTTGCAGAAATACACGAGAACTAAACCACACAATAATAAAAGTGTCAAATATTGACATAAAAATCAAATATTGCCACAGTCAACATCTCATGCTGAGTAGAAGGCATGGGAATAAAAATGTGTTTGATTTAAACCCAGCAGGTGAAGGAGTCTGACTAACATGTTTGGCCTGACTTCCACAGTTTTAAAGCTGCAGCTGCATGAAGGCTCCATCACCTCTGAGTTCTATCAAGTTTATGGAACAAGTAAAACGCTCCGGTCTGTTGACCTGAGAGAGTGAGACGGTACATCTGGATGCAGCAGTTCAGCGAGATAAAATGGCCCAGATCCATAAAAAGACTTAATCCTTTGAGCCCTGTCCATATTTTCCAGTAAGTGAAGAGCTGCTCCACAATAATCAGGTTCAGCTTCATGTTCTTGGTGGGACATCTAGAGACATCCGAGAATTTATTCCTAGTGTCACTAATGTTGTCTTTTACTATGCCTGTGTAAATAATAAAAGAGAGCAGAAAAGTATATCTTACCCTGTTTTTTCCTGTGTCTGACAGTGGATAACAACGGTTCCATAAACACTGCCGTCATTGATCACCTTCAGCTACTAAATCATTTCTAAACATTAATGTTTGACCTAAATCACATACAATAGTCCAGTTTAACATTACCATATAGAAAGTTTACATTATGGTGTAAACTTTAAGCAACAGTTGAAAATAAACACCATTGTTCTGTTTTATTTTCAGCCCCTACGAAGACTGATCAGACTTAAAGACGTATCTACGGAAACATAAAGACAGCAGGATTTATTCATTTATTTAGATCCCAGCAACCTGTATGGGGACTTTTTTAAGGCAATCATGATGAAAAAGTAAATGAAGCAATCAGCCAAGTAGCCGAAGAGCAGTAGTATTTTAGAAAGGTTAGCCTAGTTGGTTGTCTGGTGATAGTGTGGATTCAAGGGTCGTTGCCTTTTGTCTGTGGTGTTTTTGTCTCCTCTTTCTTCTTTCTGCTTTCCTTTTGCTTCTTTTTGCTGTCATCCTCCTTTTTCTGTACCCTCCGGTCAGATCCAGCAAGATTACATAGATTCCATAATTCAAAGTAAATAAATTAATAAATGAATCAGATTATCAAGAGGAGCCTTATACCCATAAGCGTCCCCTTGGCAAAGCAAATTTGTTCGGGACAACACAGCAGCCAGATTATCGTTGTACTGCTATGATGCTGGACAGGACAGGTTAAAAGAAAAACGAAGGAAGGTCAGCCTACAGACGGTGGGATCTTTAGTTTGTTTATTTGTGTCTGGGACCCTCATTGGTTTTCCAGGGGTCAACATATAAAGCAACAATACAAGAACTTACCTGCAAACAAATCAGTAATGATACAATTTAACACCAACAACTCAAAAATGTCACAGTTGCAGTTCTACTGATGAAACCACTGTAGCTGTTTGTCAAGGGTAACACACACAGGCTCAACTTCGTGGACTTCAGAGCAAAACCCTTCATAGTGATGGACGGAGACAGCTTGTCTAGTAAAGCTTAATTTAAACAGCAAGTTCTGCAGGTCACCTTGTAATGAGTCCTTTAACCGAGTCAAACTATCAGCAAATGTACGTGTTGTTGAATCATCAGCTTTTGTTAACATTAATGACTTATTTAACACTAGAGGTAAATCATTCATTAAAATGTGTAAACACACACATTTAATCATCCTTAATGCAGCCAGAAGAGATTTCTCACTGGCATCGTTCACAACTCACGAAAATTAAGAGTGTTAATGGATAAATAACATTTCAAAGTGCATATTTTGTTTAGGAAACCACTGTCTTTACATTAAAACAATCCCACTGACTTCCATGTGTGGAAGTAATGTCGATTCTTAACTCATATCACTGTTATCAAAAAACAAGGTTAAAACATGTAGCTTTCAAAAGTGAGATTCTCACCATAAATAATGTATTCTGGCTGAGTACTGTCCTTCAGTCAAGCAAATGTTAAATTAATTAAATCAACATATAGCCTTACTTTCTTCTTAAAATAGGAACAATGTGTGGACATTAATCACAATGGCTCTTAATGTTCAAAGCCTCTGGAAACCCTGTGCTCATTGAGGACCTCCTTGGGGGGGTCCCGGACCCCAGGTTGGGAACCACTGCATTAGGCCACTGGGGCTGCACAAGGGATGAGGATTCAGTTTGTACACATTAATGTCAGTTTTTTGCTCAGTTTCATCTCTGCTGGTGATGATTTCCCAAATGAGAACGTTAAGGCACATTTATACATCCATAAGTCACATGATCAGTAAAACCATTCAGAGAAAAGAATACAGAGATACAGATTTAAAACATATTTAGTGTACATATTTAAGAAAGTAGATTAAAAAAACCTATTTAAAAATTAGAGCAAATAAAAATGATTTAATCTCAGTCTCTGTATTTAGTGTGGACATAAATGACACAAAACAGCTGTTTTTATATGAGCATCCACAGTTTGCAGCCTGGTTACCAAACAAAGATCAGACGCACCATCATAGCACCCGACATCTAATTAAAGTTTAAGCTTTCATGCAAGCCAGTGAACATAGGCTGGGGGATAAAATCCATCTATTTTCCACCGCTTATCCAGGGCCGGGTTGCGGGGCAGCTGTCTAAGCAGGAAATCCAGACTTCCCTCTCCCCAGCTACATTCACCAGCTCATCCGGGAAGGATCTCGAGGCGTTCCCAGGCCAGCCGAGAGATGTAGTCCGTCCAGCGTGTCCTGGGTCTTCCCCAGGGCCTCTTCCCGGTGGGACGTGCACGGAACACCTCACCAAGGAGGAGTCCAGGAGGCAACCTGACCAGATGCCCGAGCCACCTCATCTGGCTCCTCTTTCTATTACAAGAAACAAGTTTAGAGGAAAGGGTTAGCGAGCTTGCTTTATCATTTCAGTTGGCTCCTGCATCATGTCTTTAGGCTGGAGTTTGTGCACCTCTAATTTAGTGGATTTCCACAGGCGCGCCACTTTCTGGCATTTTCTCCTAAAACTATAAATGCAGATTCAACTCTGAATTTATCTTAGATGACTGAGATCTCAGAAGACCCTGAGATACTTGAACTCCTCCTCTTGGGGCAGGACTCCATTCCGACCCTGACATAACACTCCACCCTTTTCCGGAGGAGGATCATGGTCTCGGATTTGGAGATTTTGATTTTCATCCCAGCCGCTCCACATTGGACTGCTAATCGCTCCAATAAGAGTTGGAGATCACGGCCCGATGAAGCCAACAGAACTACATCATCTGCAAAAACCAGAGACCCAATCCTGAGGCCACCAAACCAGATCCCCTTAACACCTCGGCTGCACCTAAAAATTGTATCTATTAAAGTTATTAACAAATTCTATGACAAAGGGCAGCCTGGAGGAATGAAAACCCTCACTGGAAACATTGCCGAAAATACAGACCAAGAGCTGGTCCACTGTTCCAGGACCGGGACCAAAACCACACTGCTCCTCCTCAATTCGACTGGTTCGACTATCCAACGGACTCCTCCTCTGCAGGACCCCTGAATAGACCTTACCAGGGAGGCTGAAAAGTGTGATCCCCCTGTAGTTGGAACAACATGTATTGAAATGAGTCCAACTATATCTAGCCAGAACCACCCAATCTCACACATCAACTCAGGCTCCTTCCCTGCCAGAGAGGTGACTTTACACATCCCTAAAGTTAGCTTCTGCAGCCACGGATCAGACCTCCAGGGTCCCTGCCTTCAGCTGCCTTCCAGCTCACACTGCACCTGACCCCTATGGCCCTTCCTGCAGGAGGTGAGCCCACAGGACAGGGGCCCCATGTTACTCTTTCTGGGTGAGCCTGACCGGGCCCCATGGGCAAAGGCCCGGCCACCAGGAGCTTGCCTCCGTGCCTCACCTCCAGGCTCCAGAGTGGGGCCCCGGTGACCCGTCTCCAGGGGTCTCATTTATAAAGCTTGTGTAGGAACAAAAACCGCCGTACACCAAATATAGTCAGCTATTGGGATTTATGAAAACCAAACTTGACGGGAAAATGATCCTACCTCCACGCAAACTCTGACCCAGCTGCACACACAGAATCTGGGAAAACGGGAAATGACGACACCAACGGTCCAGAATAAAATCAAGGAAATGATGTGAAATGTGAGACGTTTACCTTTCCTTTCACACCACGTTAGATACTAAAGCTGTTTGCAGAAATGAATAAAGACGCACATTCAATATTGATTCTCTTAAGAATGCCATTTATTTATTCATTCTTACGCATTGCTTTTTTTTTTTTAATTGTTGTCCCAATTTCTGTCCAGATGGTCTTTATGTCCCACAACTCCTTGTTCACCTGGTTAATAGAGGTGATTGTGTCCCTCTGCACCACCCACCCAGCCGGAGCTCCCAGCAACTAGAAAGAAATATTATTTAACACTAAATAAACTGCTACCAATCTCAGATGTATCTGTACATATTTATTTAATAAATTAAAACAAATGACTAAATTACCGGCATCATAACTGTCATTTAGACGCTTTTCTCCAAAGTGATTGATTGCTCTGGGAAACAAACTTTGATCTCCCTCATGGCAGACAGATGCTCTACCGACTGAGATATTCAGCTGCATGTTCCGATGCCTCTGGCATGTCTTCTCTTCTGACACTGTGATGACAGCATCTCCACCTGCTGCCTCTATTCTGCCTTTCTGACACCAGTAATGTCCACGCCGTGTCAACCAGTTAAACATTTTTACATTTTCAACGTGGTCCATCAGGATCTCTGTCTCACACCCCGAGAAATTCCACTTCTTCCCTCTTTTTCCCTCCTGAGCCATCATGCAAACGATGTGATGAATATTTTTTACAGGCGTCCACCTGACCATTTATAGCCACCATGTGGGCGTGGGAAGGCGTTCCCTCACATGCTTCTGCTTTAGAGTTGATTCTGATTTATGAATGGAAACAGGCGTGGGACGTGCGTGCGCACGCTTTTATAAATCTGAAAGTAGAAGCATTTCCTTTTTGCGCAGCAGATGGCACATGTAGTTTGCTTTGCTACACACAGTTTGATAAAAACCTGGTTCCATGGTTTTTATTCATCATAGGCGTCTGTTGAGCCACGCTTTGTCTGGTCCTTTCCCTCAAGACCTGTTTGCCATGGGTGACCCTCTAAGGGTATAAAGCCCCTGACAACATAGCTCTTAGGATCTTCTGGGTGCCCAAGCCCCTCCACCTTGGTAAGGTGGAAACTTAGGGAGGGGAAGTTGATATATTTCACTTAAAAACAGGACGTGACACTAACATGAGGTATGATGTGTTTATGGTCTCAGGTTTTGGTAGAACTGATAGTAAGTTTTATCAGATGTGGCTGACCAGTTCGCTGAGTTTAATCACATGAAGCTGAAATTTTGGCCATTTCTTTGCATCGCTCCAATCAAATGACTTGACAGAGTTTATCTCCATTAATTCTACTCACACTGGTGCTGACTGTAATCAGCTCTCAGAGTTAGCTTTTAGTGTTAGCTTGCAGTTTTAGCTTCCGCTTCATGTTGCTCACTCACAGTCATATAAATGAATATATTTTCGGTGTTGTGTTCTACTCTGTAAAATGTCAAAAAGAGTGTTTTATGCTATGCACAGGGACAAGTAATTGATGCCAGAACTGTGTCTTTGAAAGGTGTTCTCAGTTTGCAGAAGGGATTTATCACAAAGAGCTTTTTTATTATGTTCAACCAAAAGTCTGGTTGTGATGAAAGTCGACTGCCTTCAAGGAATTGTTTTAAATACATCATCTACACTCATTCATTGACTAGTGAATTAAACTTATCAGAGTAAGTCAGTAAATGAGTCTTTGTTGGATAATTTCTTTGATGTAACAATACTTCTTGATAATAAATCTGATGCTGCTGGAAAGACCCTTTATTTCCCTTTAAATGGAGCCACATTTGGAAGGAAGATGCATCTGTGGGATGAGCAGCAGAGTTGAGTATGTGGGTTGTGTCCATGAAAAACTTGCTAGATCTTCTCTGTCAATGCCTAACAGCTAAGAGACACGTGCAGTCACCTGAAAGGTGGAGCTCTGGGATGTCGTAAATGGATCTTATTCCAGAACATGAAAGCATGAGAAAATAAACGTGACTTTATTCAGAAAAGACAACTTTCAGACTTAAAAAGACCATAAACACAAAAACATGTATAAATCCACACACGAGATCTCTTTTCCTTCATACTTCTCAGTGTAGGAGAAATTCTACTATTCTACTATTCTACAGTCATTTAGCAGACGCTTTTATCCAAAGCAACTTACATTTGAGAGTAAGAACAACACAAGCAAGAATTCAAACAAGATGGGACGTCCTAATTAAGCGATAGTCAGACTGCTTTGAGTCCAGTTGGACCAGGTGCTGTCATGTAGTGCTAGAGGCAGTGCATATAATTATTATTATTTTTTTTTTTTAAGTCATTTTGTTTAAATACAAGACCACGATTTCATCACACAATATCAACTTGGGCATAAGTGCACACAGTTTCTTCAGTACTTGGTTGAGCCAAAGAGCTGGACAAATCTTTCTAACTCATTCTGAGTAGAAGAGTTAAGCTAAGTGTGGAAATGCTCCTTAAACAACTGAGTCTTTAGCTTGCTTTTAAAAGTGGATAAGGACTCTGCAGATCGGACGGAGTTTGGTAGATCGTTCCACCACCGGGGAACAACAGAGGAGAAGAGTCTAGCTACTGATGTGGCGCCACGTTGTGGTGGGAGCACTAGGCGTCTTTCGCTGGCAGAGCGTAACTGTGGAGAGGGAGTGTAGCTCTGGATTAAGGAGTGGAGGTAGACCAGAGCCATTTGGGTTATTGTTTTGTAAGCCAGAAGCAGAGCTTTGAATTTGATGCGTTGCAACTGGAAGCCAGTGTAGAGCGATTAGCAGTGGAGTAACATGAGCTCTTTTGGGCTGGTTGAAGACCAGACATGCTGCTGCGTTCTGGATCATCTGCAGAGGTTTAACTGAGCATGCAGGCAGGCCAGCCAGTAAGGAGTTGCAGTAGTCAATGCGTGAAATGACCAGAGCCTGGACCAGGAGCTGGGTCGTGTGTTCAGTCAGGTAGGGTCTGATTCTCCTGATGTTGTAGAGAGCAAATCGGCAAGACCGGGAAACCGAAGCAACATGGTCCTTAAATGATTAACGCCATACAGAAAGGAGAGATCTGGACATCCAGATCTCACTAACCTGACGGAGATTTCCCTTCATTTTTACATAGGATTCTACCTCGTGTTAACTAAGCATGTAGCATTTAAGACTTTCCATCACATATATCATATTTGACAGCTCAGTGATGACTTTTACAACTTCAACAGACCCTGGACAGTATTTGTTAAAATGTGGGTTGTTTTTCAAACCATATTTGTTTTAATAAGCTCTGTTATGAGGTGAATGGTGTAGTGCTGCACTTGAAGAAGCAGAAAGGCACAGATGAACGTCCAGGGTTATGTGGTGTGTGTCGGCACAAAGATGAGCCATTGCACTGAGATATCAGCAGCACTTTGATCCAATTCCCCTTTGGTTTAGGTGTGCTGAAGAGGCTGCAGGAGGACATGATGAAGAATGCTTCCCTACCATTAGCAGTCAAGCCCATACATCATGGATGACAGCCTAACGCTGTTGTAATAACTGTCACTGTGGTTCAGCTGTGAGTCAAACGCTGCAGTTAAAGTATAGAGGTTTATTATAATACTTCTGTGCAGAAGAAGAGCTAAATACAATCACAAGGCAGAGCTAAATGTTCTCTAACAGAGAATCTTACAGCCTTTATCTACAGGGTTTGCACAAAGAACAAGGGATGTTCCAGACAAAGGCAGAAGAAACCAAAAACTTCTGGGACCAAGGTCACCACTATCTACTGCGAGCAGGTGTTATCTATCAGTGCAGGGTGTAAGCCTTTATTTCTGTGAACAGACAGACAGAATTTTTTTGAAGATGCTCCACTGTGGTCATAAAGGGATGGACATGGTCAGCAACAATACTCAGGTAGGCTGTGCTGGTTAAACCAGGCCACGTTGGTACTAAGGGGCCCAAAGTGGACCAAGAAAATCTCCCCCCACCATTACACCAGCAGCAGCCTGAAGCGTTGATCCAAGGCAGGATGGATCCATGTTTTCATGATGTTTCCAGCAAATTCTGAGCTGAGCATCTGAATGTGGAGCTGAAATGGAGACTCATCAGACCAGCAACGTTTCTCCATCTTCTGTTGTCCAGTGTTGGTGAGTGTATGTGAATTGTAGCCTCAGTTTCCTGTTCTTAGCTGGCAGGAGGCACCTGGTGTGTCTTCTGCTGCATCCTGGTCCAGACAACTGCTGCACGCTGGATATTTTCTCTTCTTCAGACCATTCTCTGGAAAAACTGGAGATGGTTTGAACTTCAGCAGGTTGTTTTTACCATGTCTACACATCTACATGCTGCCATGTGATTGGCTGGTTTACAGGAAGTTGAACAGGTGGAGCTGATGAAGTTGGTGATGAGTGTACACACTAGGACTTCAGCCATTTTATAAATTCACAGAGAATATTACCATGTGTTTGTCCAGCTTGTACCAGGAATTAGCCTTGGATTTTCACTAACAGGTTATGGTTGTGGTCCTGTGATGGACTGCCAACTCTTCCAGGTTTCAGTTACCCTGAGCTGGACTGTGCTGGGGTCTATCACAGAGACCAGTTCTATAGACTGTATAGGCCATATAAGAATCACCCAGCTGGCCAGGATAAAGCTCTGACACAGAGACTTTTCCTTTCCCTCCCTGAAGTCTGCCTGCTCTCGGTTGCCTTGTTGTTAATATGTGGAAGGCTGATGTGAGGTTCAGTGGGTTCGTTACGGTAGACCAGAGTATGTCAGCTCTCTGGGGAGGCAGATTTGGACAAATGGAGTGTGGAGGTCGGCAGTGGATTGTGATTGTAGCCAGAGCAGTGAGGGCCAAGACTGAACAGACTCAGCCCACCAGAAACACACACATGAAGTATACAGAGCTCAGTTCTTCAAGCCTTACCCACCAACCTGTTTATGTAGAAATAAGTCAATTCTGCTGTCTGATATTTAAGACTGGCAGGCTTTTACCATTCTCTGGACTTCCTCCAGACTTTTCTCTCACCTTTTTCGTTCAATGGTGCAGACACTGTGAACGTGTGCATGCCAGATATTTAGTCGAGGCTGGAATTAAATCTCTTGTTTATAATTTCTCAGTTTTGAGACATTCAGCGACGTCCAAATAGCTCAGGTTTGAAAATGTGTTTTCCTTTTTTAGGAACGAGTCTAGAGAGAAGTTGTTTTTAATCTGATGCCAGAACACATATACATGACCAGGACTGGAATCACTGTGGTGTTTTGCTGTCATGGAAAAAGAAAGTCCATGCTGTTTCAGTTCTTATGTTTTACATAACAGGACATGAAGATAATAAGGATCATCTGGTCCTCACCAGGTCTTCAGTCTAACCTCAGATAAACCACAACACATGACATATTATGGTGAATAAAATCAGATAAATAAAGTTAAAATCAGATAAAATGAAAGACTGCTTCCTGTCCATCATCCAGCAACTTCTAGAAGCTCCTCCTCCAGCAGGAAGCTTGGAAAGTCATGGTTTCCTGGATGATGTCATCAGTCTCTCTCATGGAGGTGGAGGAATTCTGCTGAACTGATTCCTGTAGTCAGGATGAGATCTGGACTCTGACTGGACCACACCGAGACCTCCTTCCCCTCCAGCCTGCCTGGTTCCTGTAGTCCGGATGAGGTCTGGACTCTGACTGGACCACACCGAGACCTCCTCCCCCTCCAGCCTGTCTGGTTCCTGTAGTCCGGATGAGGTCTGGAATCTGACTGGACCACACTGAGACCTCCTCCCACTTCAGCCAGTCTGGTTCCTGCATCAGGTGAAGAAGCAGCCGGAGAGACTCAACCAGGACTAGACTGCAGCTCCAGATGGTGTCAGACTCTGACAGGACCAGGTCACCATCGTGGTCCTCGTGTCGACTTCCTGCTGTGTTTGGGATCTTAGTCTTACTGCATGAGACAGATTCAGCTTCAGCTGTCGGAGAGCTGGACTCAGACCTGACTCTAATATTCTTTGGTCTCAGAGGAGTTCATGGTCCATCAAGGACTGCGAGGTGTCCACACTCTTAGCCCAGATTTTGTTTGAACATAAACTTCTCAGTAGGGATTAATTATCATTGTATGTTTTGTATAAACAGCATCTCATTACTAAAATAAGTTCTTTCTAATAGTTTTCAACATTGTGCAGTGTGATAATAATGCCTAGCACTAAACATGTTAAACACGAACACAGACACCAGACTAACATAACTCGTAGGGGGCGTGCCACGTGGTATCTGGCAGGTGGGGCTGTTCGGGTGGCATCACACCCAGAACTGAGTGGTTATGGTTCCTGAATTCCCGAACAAAACACAGACTCCTGGGGCTGGTGCTCCATGGCTGCTGGGCGTTCTGGCTGGTGCCCTCCTCTGCCGCCCTCTCGACAGATGCATAGTCATCCCTGTGGTGGTATGGCTGGGATACGTGCTCTTGCAGGGCAGCTGGTCTCCTGGGTCCCGGGGGCGCTGGGATGGCTCTGATCTTTGTGGTGGCCCAGTCACAGTAACAAGTTCGCTGATCACTGTTCACTCCTGTTATTTACTAACCTGCATGCTGAGACAGTCACTGTGTCGTGTTGTGGGTTTAATCAGCAACAACAATTATGTTCATGTTTATCTTTGTGTTGCTGATGTTTGTTCTTGTGTTTAAAGTGTAGCTCTATCCCTTACTTTTTGCGTAACTCCACCCACTGCCGAATTTTGAAAAAAAGGCCACAGAGCGTCTTTAAAGTAGAAGACATTCCCTCCTGAATCTCCTCAGCTACACATGAACCAGGTGGTCCTGAACATATCAGTCTGAGCTGTTAGCGCTGTTAGCTGCCTGTAAGCAGCTACAGCAGCTCTGGAAAGCTGTGGAGATTCGCGGCAGGTTGTGGCAGCTGCAGGAAGAGCTGCTGGAAGTTGCTGCTGCTACGATTTGAGCTGCTGTCTGTCACCAGATGAGGATCAGCAGGTAAAGAATAAAATCCGGTGTTACTTTTACACCCCTCAAAAACACAAATCTGTCCCATTGCAGGAATATTTCATCAGAAACTCAGTGAAAGAACAGAAGTCTGAAACTAGCAGAGCTACACCAGATAAGTTCACATCCATTCAAATGCGTTGGTGGGCGTGGTTTTCTATGCCTGCAAGGCGAGGACCCGCCTACTTGCATCTGGAGGGAGGGGCTGTGGGGTTTTCTCATAACGTAGAGAAGCATCGGTACAGCTCAACTACAACTCTACATCATGAAAAACATAACCTGGTTTTACCCTGTGAGGTAAGCTGGCTAGTTTTTAAAGAAATTTAAAAAATATTTTATCAACAGTTTAGGTGGTTTTAATAATATTTAGTAATATGGTTACGACCCCTGCTGAGTCTTGGGGTACTCAGGGGTCATACCCAAAAGGAGTCGGCGACGGATACTTGAAATGTAAGTAAGAAGAAGCAGAGTCGTCCTGGTTGGCCAGCCACAGATAAAGCAGAAGCGGCGTCGACCAATCCTGGCGAAGGAGGGCGGGTTCCCAGCATGAGGTTTTTGACGAATCAGGTCCAAGTGAAGTCCACAGCCAATCAACTATAAGTGCTGGCACAGTTCTATTTACATATCAAAGTATAGCCAATCAGCTGTCAGCACTGGCACAGGTCTGTTTACATATCAGTCATCAGAGGATAGGTCTGGGGCCATAACACCCCCTCCCTTAAGATGCAGACCTCAGGGTATACTTTTTTACATACATGCATCAAAACCATAAGACAAAACAGAAGACGTTTAACATGCTTAGCAGTTGTCACACCGAGACAGGTCATCAGCGAACAGATTGTCTGCACCCTTTTTATGAAAAATCTCAAGGTTGTACTCCTGTACAATAAGAGCCCAACACATTAGCCTGTGGTTATGGTTATACATGCGAGCAAGGAAGACTAATATGTTGTGGTCCGTAAACACCTGGGTGGGCGCAGAACTAGATCCCACATAAACATCAAAATGATGCAAGGCTAAGAGCAATGATAGCGTTTCCTTCTCGATGGTTGAGTAATGTTGCAAATATATGCAAAGAAGCTCCTATAAAATATTATCACCTCAATGACAAAGTTTATTGTCATTCTTCTGCAACTTTTAGATTAATCAGACATTTAATTTGAAACAGTGGAGTCGTTTAAGTTGACTTTCCGTGAAAATGAATCAGTGTGATTTAGTCTTTATTTGAAAGAACTAAACAATTTGCATAAATCTGATTTAATTTGGTTCAATAATTTAGGAGGAATAAAAAATGAGTTAAGTGAACTTACTGGTTGGAGTAAAGTCTAATGGTCGCCATGTTGACACCACTTGACACGAATAATTTCAGCTCTGTTGCATGCAGATCTATGGAGTGTGTTCTGTGGGTGAAATGTGTCAAAGTGAGATCCAGTGTCTCTGTGGGACTGGGATGAAACGATCTGTGTTATCTAACTCTTGTGTTTGTAATTTTTATGTTCATGATGTAAGCTAAGACTTGGTGATATAACCCCATGCACCCTTCCCACCATGCCTGTCTGAATATAGATCCAACCATCCCTACCCCCTCATACAACACAGGATTCCTGACAGTCTCAGTGGGTTTACAAACTCTACTCACGCATGTGTAAATGTGCATTTCATGTACAATATTTATTCACTCATAATGTGACACATAATCCAGGATTTCACAGGATGTATAAGTGGAAGTCAAAGCCTCATACTCACATTAATACAACAGATCAGTCTAAACATCCACAGACTCCATTTATTCATAATGTGAACAGAGACTCTTTCAGACATTACAGGGTCACAGCAGAGCTATTTACAAGGATATCACGTTCTCTTTATTTATACTGTGGCAGGGGACCTATCATGTGAAAAGGATAAAAATATGTCTGGCTGACAAGTGGCTTTCTTTCCATGTTTATTATCTATTTTCTGTGGCTCTGTGTCATCCTTGTATGTATTTACATTTTGAATATATACAGCATATTTTAATAAATGTATTTGAGACCATGGAATATTTTATCCCCAGTAGAAGATAAAAACACATCAGAGGATGAAACTGAGACATTTCACCATGTGATGGAAGAGATGAGCTGATAGTGAATCTGATGCAGCAACATGTCTGGAATAAGTTGGAACAGGAGCAACAAAAGGCTGGAAAAGTAACTGGTACAAACCAGAAACACCTGGAGGAGCATTTGACAACTAATCAGGTTAACTGGCAACAGGTCAGTAACATGACTGTTATAAAAGGAGCATTTCAGAGAGGCAGAGTCTCTCAGATGGAAAGATGGACAGAGGTTCACCAATCTGAGACAAACTGGATCTAAAACTGTGGAACAATTTCAGGAAAATGTTCTTCAGACTTTGAAGATCCACCATCTACAGTGTAGAACATCATCAGAAGAGTCAGAGAACCAGGAGAAATCTTTGTATGCATGGGACAAGGCTAGATGCTGGAGATATTCTGCATTAAAAGCAGACATGATTCTCTACTGGAAACCACTGCATGGACTCAGGAAGACTTCCAGAAACCACTGTCTGTGAACACAGTTCACCCTGAAACCCACAAATGCAGGTTAAAGCTCCATCATGCAGAGAAGAAGCCAGATGTGAACAGGATCCAGAACCAGCACCGTCTTCTCTGGACCAAAGCTCATTTAAAATGCTATGAGGCAAAGTGGTTTCTGCAGACGCTGTTAACACCAGAGATTGGCCAGTGTTCATGTTATCACCCCCTCCATCTGTTTAGAGAGATGGATCTCTGTACCTCAGTTGAGATAAACTACTTATCTCCACTAATGTCGGAGTACATGATCAAAATTCAAGGCTCATGTCTGATTTGGCTTCATATAGATGTGGCGTTCAGTGTTCGGTTAGCGGTAAAGTTTGTCTGACCTAACTGAGAAGATGAAGCAGGACATCACATGGACACTGACTCCAGAACTTTTAACATTAGAGGATGAAAATGATGCTTGGTGATTCTGTTCATGTTAGCTTCAGTTATTACACAAGCATGTACCAGGGTCTGGGAGAACATTCTCTTTTACAATTATCCTTACTTTTACAAACCATTCCAACTCCTTCTCAGTCAGGAAATCTGCTGCTTCTACAAGGAAATGATGAGATGCTGGGCTATGAAAAGTGTGCCAGATCAATCATCATATTTCCTCCTTGCTGGAGGGCGGAGTAGAAATGTGTAGTTCTGAGTTTGTTCAGGTTGGAGTGAAAAAGTTTACATGTTTTCTTTTTTTTTCTTTTTGTTATCTTGTTCTTGAGGTCTTGAAGTTCACAAAATCCAAAGTGTGCCCTGATGTCTGCCTTGAAAAAAGAAATTTGGTGTTTTTCTTTATCACTTGCATCTGATCTCTATCATATCACCCCATGACAGGAAGAGGTTGATACGTCAGCTGCGGGGAAGCTTGTTGACCCAGTCCCAGACTGGGACCTGGAAGTGGAGGATGATGACTCTGTTCTAGAAGAACTGGAGGAATTTGGCAGCAGTTGAGGAAAGGGCTTTATGTAAGAGCGTTTATCCCATGACAGCGTGTTGATTCACAGATGCTGCATGCTTAAAGTGGTGACGGCACCGTAAATCAGAGCCGGCAGAGAGATGCTGTTGCTCTGTGGGCTGAGCTGGGTCACCGAGGAGGAAACAGCTGGTCTCTGTAGCGGTTGCAGGAAAAACACCACAGACAGAAAAACGGCCACGAGACAGTTTAAAGATGCACACTAAGGTCAAGTTGTCAGAAGTAAGCCGTTACTATGGCAACACCCAAAGCAGCCTGCTTCCGATACACCAAACAGCTCAGAGTAGACCTGCTGAACTTCTGGAAGAAAGTTATCTGGACTACTCGTTTTTTTCTTTCATTTGTTCTTTCATTTTCTGTACCGCTTAGTCCAATTCAGGGTTGTGGGGCCTGGAGCCTATCCCAGCAATTAGCAGGCGAGAGTCAGGGTACACCCTGGAGACAAATGATATTTAGAACAAAAACATCTGGATTTATCGACCATGAGGAAGCCAGTCATGCATACAATAGTCAGTAATTAGTTAATAATAAATGTTCTACATCACCTGCTCATACCTGTTCATGGTCATTCAGAAACATCCTCATTAACCAGGTATAGAGACAACACGTCCCTTTAGACGTCACATGGAAATCACCTGTGTTCCTCCTTCAGTGATGGAGAAGAAAAAAGAATAATTTTAAAGCTGAAACATGTGTTTAGTTCACTCATTTAGGTTCAGTTAACATTTATTTTAAAAAATAAATCTGAAGCTCACAAGTAAAAGTTTAAGATCCGGAGATAAATATTATTTAACAATCCTCTGAAAAAGGACGGGACAATATACCGGATATAGTCTCACTGGCCACACTCAGTTCATTCAGCTCGATTCCTTCTCTTCTCAACCCTATCCTCTCCCTACAGGTGTTCCCCAGGGCTCTGTCCTGGGTCCCCTTCTTTTCACACATCCTACATCCTTCCCCATGGCAAAATCTTCTATAAACACAACATCAGCATTAACTGCTATGCAGATGATTCCCAGCTCTACATCACCAGCAGACCAAACTCCTCCTTCCCACCTCCCTCCCAACTGTTTAGATGACTTAAAATCTTGGTTCTCCTCCAATTTCCTTTTTTTTATGATGAGTTTATTATCATCAGCACTCCTTCACCTCTGTCCAAAACTAACAATTTCTCACTCTCTACTGACAACTCTTTAGTCCCCCCTCCCCTAAGGTTAGTCTGGGTGTCATCCTTGATAGCACCTTATCTTTTAAAGCCCACATCAGTAACATAATTTGGTCTGCGTGCTTCCATCTTTGCAACATTAATCACCTTCGTCCCTCCCTCACCCCTCACTCCACTACTGTCATGGTCCACAGCCTGGTCACCTCCCGCCTTGACTACCTTATTTTCAGTCTACCTGACAAATCACTCCATAAACTTCAACTGGTCCAGAATTCTGCTGCACAGATAACCACTAAGCCCCTCCTCTTCGCTCCTCCATACCTGTCTGCTCTGGTCTACACGGTCTTACCCTCCTGTTACCCCAGATCCTCTTCCTGTATTTGTCTTGCTGTCCCATCCCATTGCCTTTTTACCATGGGGACCAGGGCTTTTAGCTGCTCTGCTCCCAAACTCTGGAACTCTCTTTGTCCCGACCTCCGTAATGTTGACTCCCTCACTCTTTTTAAATCCCTTCTGAAAACCCACCTGTTCAAACTCACCTAAAACCATTAACACTTCTTCAGTTCATCTGTTAGGCTGCTGTATTTCTGTTGCTTTTTAACTGTTTTATTCCACTCCTTTGTTTTATTGCACTTAGAGTGCTTTGTTTTACAATTATTTACCTTAGTTTGTAAAGTTTACTGAAAAGTGCTTTAAATAAAACTTATTATTATTATTACACAAACGAAACTATTACAAAACTCATTGCTAATGAGGAGAACGCAGAAAGCAAACAGAATACACAGGAGGAAAAACTAAAAATTAAAGCAGGAAACACAGAGCTCAAAATGACCAGACTAAAAACCCAAACCCACACATCATGACAGTGTGTAGCGGATCGCTCAGTTTGCAGCATGTTGCTGTTTCTGCTCCTGATTCATGTTTAAATGTGTTTTTCTTCCAGGATTCGGCCCATTCACCCTGGACAGAACCAGCAGTACCTCATAAAGCCCAAATACTACCACACACACACCACACACACGCAGACGCTTGTCCAGCCCCAACCCGAGAGGCCGATCCCCCTGACAGTGGGTCACAACCCCGTCCACGGTGAGTCTGTCCTGCACTCAGAAAATCAAACTTGGCTTCATCTCCTTTCACAGCCAAGTGATCAATCACACCAATCAGCAGGAACATTGTTTATTGTTGTCTGTTCAACTATTCATTCTTTGTACCGCTTTGTCCATTACGGGTGGAGCCTGTCCCAGCATTTATCAGGTGAGAGGCAGGTACACCCTGGACAGGTCACCAGTCCATCGCAGGGCCACTCTTCAGTTCCCCCTTTCTTCCATCTGTTCAACTATAGGTTGTTTATTTATTCCCCAGTAAGAAGCCAGCGTCTCACAATGTGGGTTTACTGAAGGGATGGAGAAATCTCTGATTGGTTTGACTGGGGTGTCACATGACTCACTGCTGGGAGGAGGAAACTCTGGATAGAGGGACGAGGAGACCAGGGTGGCGTCAGTGATCTAAGCTGAGTTAGGACCCCCCAGTACCTGAATAAAAAAGGGAGAAGAAGAAGAAGAAGAAAGAGTTTAAATGGAGTGTAGAATGAGAGATGAAAAGGAGGATGGAAGAATGGGGGCAAAGATGGATGGATGGATGACAGATGAAATGATAGAAGGAAGACAACGTTTCTCCATCTTCTATTGTCCAGTGTTGGTGAGTGTGTGTGAATTGTAGCCTCAGTTTCCTGTTCTTAGCTGACAGGAGGCACCCGGTGTGTCTTCTGCTGCATCCTGGTCCAGACAACTGCAGCTCTGGATATTTTCTCTTCTTCTGACCATCTCTGGAAACCCTGGAGATGGTTGTGGATGGAAATTCCAGTAAATAGTCAGAAGAGCAAGCATGTCACGTTCAAAGTCTCTTAAACCCCCTTTCTTCCTCATTCTGATGCTCAGGTTGAGCTTCGGCAAGTTGTCTGCACCATGTCTACATGCTGCCGTGTGATTGGCTGTTTGGATATTAGTGTTAACAGGTGGAGCTGATGACGTTGATGCATTTATATTACATAACTAATTAATCCAGTAAAAATTTCTTTTTCAAATAGCTGTTAATGTCAAACAGTTAAATTTAAATCCAACTTTTGTTGGTTGTGAGTGACACGGGGAGTCCTGGTGAAACGCAGGGAGGCCAGGTGAAGTGCCGAGAGGTAGAAACGAGACATAAGCTGGTTCAAGCCTCAGTCTCCCGAAACCTGAGCAATTCCTGAGACATTTCTGGGTTTTCCTGTTTGCGATGTTGTTAAATTTGGCTCAGTCACTGTTTTTTTGTGTCGTGGTCTCCGTCTTCCATCTGACAGATTAACTACAGTCATTCTGCACCAGCTCGGTTATTGTGGCTGACCTCCAGCATCAGGCTCACCAGCCACTATGCATCTAGCAAGAAGTCAATATTTTCTAAAGAAGTAATTTTCTGACCACAGGCAGTCAGACCAACCCGGGAAAATAAATGAAGGGGTCAGAGGACGGAGCAAAGCTGATGTTCGGCTTTAAAATAACCTCCTCTGCTCAGTCCAGCTTCAGCCAGCAGTTTGTGAATCCATCATCAGAGACAGAGACATAGGACACAGACATTTTTTAGAGAGGACTTTTCCAGACGTTCAGAGAGAAATAATATCCAGCATGCTGCAAGATCTGCCCTATTTTTGCTCCTGCAGCTGAATTTAGATTTTGTGGATCTACACGGATAAACTTTGGCTGTTTCCGCTTGTTTTAGACCCATCATGTCAAACTCCTTTTAGTTCAGCTTCCACAGTCTCTAGTGGGCGGAACCAGGATGAAAACAGCATAATAACCTTTATAAATAAGACAAAAAAAATCCATTTTTTCCCCCCTTTTAAATAACCCAAGTATATATTATATACTTGAGTTATTTTATTTATTTACATGTTTTATTTCATTTATAATATTTATTTACTTATTATGAGATCTAATGTCTCCCCCAAATACACTGGTCGCCTGGGGTCGGGGTGATATGACAGTAATCAGGATTATTCGGCTGTAATTAATTTCCTAACACTTTAAATGTGTAAAACCACATGAACTCTGCTTTTAGGTCTTTAAATCCGATTTATTTCCATCTTTTGATGCCAACATAAAAAAAATATATAAAGTAAAAGGGGTAAAGTAAAGTAAGCAGTTTTTCCTCTTCTGTTTGACATATTGTTGAGTTAATGTTGCTATGAGTCCAACCAGAGTCTGACAGAATTATACCAGGATAACTTTTAATGTCGGAGTTATCCAGTTTTAAACATCAGCATCATTTAAGCAGTTACTGAATGTTTCCTTTGTGCTACAAGCTCCTGGTTCTCCTGCAGGAGGTGAAACATGGTGGATGGATTTCCTGTTTGCTGTCCTGCTTTCCAGGCTGAGACGTCCTCCACCGTCACACCTGCCTCATGTTTCATCCCACCCGGAGGATTTAATCCGTTAGTTTAGAGGAAAAATCTCTTCTTCTGCCGAACTTTCCCATTAAAACGTGGAAGGAAAACAAAGCAACACAGGCACTGACACACGCCCGTTACTTTGTTTTCATTGGATTTGGAAGCTGATTGGCCGTTATGGTTCAGACATGATCCTTTATGGGGTGATTTTTAGTATTAATTAACCATAACGTTTAACACAGTGATTAATTGTATGATTAAGTAATTGTGACATTCCTAGTCTGGGAAAACCTGGGCTCAAACCACCAATCTTCTGACAGCCAGGCGGCCAATCTGACTCATGACCAAAAATCTAATCAGGATGATGTGAAACAAATTTAAAAAATAGTTTAATGTGTTATGTTGTGATAAATAAAAGTCACAGATCCAAATATGAACCTTTTATCCTTCAAGACGACACAGATATAGAAACATTTATTGAAATCTGACTCGAATGATGAAGGGAGCTGTGAAGACTCGCGAGTAAAAAGCCCCAGTTGCCAAACGGGAAGGCGAACTTCACTTCAACCTCCGCATTATTTGGAGAGCAATTCTCCCTTAGTCTCTTCATTTATGGTCCAAAAAACACTGCAAAGAAAAAATCTGCACGTACACGACTACATTCATTTCAGGAGAGTCCAAAGTAGCTATTTGGAAAACTGCTAAAGCAGTGGGATCAGAAAATGTTCTGTGGTTGTGGGTCACAAATGTTCCAAGTACTTGTTTGGAACATATATGTACCTTTCAGCACTCAGAACGGTCCACCAACGGTGGTACAGGACAGGTCAGTGTTTCCACTGGGAAGGATGCCAGATGCCAAGCTGTCCTACTTTTTGGAATCCTTCCGTTGGGGTCCCAGTCTTAGTGATCCAACCCTAAAGGGAGGGGCTTCACACACTGCCATCTTTTGATTGGAGGAAAGAATCATCACTTCCTGTGTGACTCAGCAATAAGAGCAAAGCAGGAACAGCTCCATGTTTAAATATATGGTGGATTTATTGTTGTTTAACTAGTTATCGCTGAATTAGTGTGGTAACTGCAGAAGAGAAACTGCGACACTTTGCTGTAACTCCAAGCTCGAGTGCTAGAGCACCAACCACCAGTCAGCTGCGCTGGCCCTACCGTACGCAGACATGTATAAATCCAGCTTAAGAGGGTTCAGACTAAATAATAAAAACTTCAAAGTTTGATCACAGTATGATCCATCCATTCTCTACACCTCCTATTCCAATTCAGGGTTGTTGGGAGCTGGAGTCTATCTACACCTAGACAGGTCACCAGATCACCACACAGTCACAGTATGATGAGATATTTGTTCAGTGGATAACATTTCAGTGTTTTAATGCTGATTTCACAAACTGTCACGGCACTGTACTGGACTGAATTCAGGATTCAGAGATCAATGCGATATATCACAGCTGATTTAATACAGTCGCTTCCATACTTATCAAATCACAAAAAATAAAACCAGCCAAAATATCCTGAGCTCCGTCAGACTTAAAAAACAGGAAACAGAAACGGACTGAAACTCTCTGGATGCTGAAGTGCTTTAAAATATTCACATCATAGAAAAGAAACTGAAAGAATAAATTCTTCAGTCTTGGCATTGCAGGGCACAAGGTCTTGGTTTTGGGGCCGGGGTCCCTGGCCCCATGGGGCCTGTGCTTCACAGCTGTGGGGGCTCTGGCTGAAGCCATCCTCTGGGTGGGTGCATTGTTGTCCCTGTGGTTGACCCTCCAGGTTTCATGCTCTGTGGTTGCTTCTGGTTGGTCCTATAGAGGGGGCACGGTTGCCTTTGCACGATTGCACCCATCATTACAGAGGTGAACAAAATTTTTGTACCCTTCGGTTAATGGAAGAAAAACTCACAATGGTCACAGAAATAACTTGAATCTGACAAAAGTAATAATAAATAAACATTGCTTTTCAAACATGTTTCAACAGAATTATTAAAAAAAAAAAAATAAACTCATGAAACAGGCCTGGACAAAAATGATGGTACCCCTAGAAAAGACTGAAAATAATGTGACCACAGGGACGTGTTAATCCAAGGTGTGTCCACTAATTAGCATCACAGGTGTCTACAATCCTGTAACCAGTCAGTGGGTCTATATATAGGCTACAGGTAGTCACTGTGCTGTTTGGTGACATGGTGTGTGCCACACTCAACATGGACCAGAGGAAGCAAAGGAAAGAGTTGTCTCAGGAGATTAGAAAGAAAATTATAGACCAGCATGTTAAAGGTAAAGGCTGTAAGACCATCTCCAAGCAGCTTGATGTTCCTGTGACTACAGTTGCAGATATTATTCAGAAATTTAAGATCCATGGGACTGTAGCCAACCTCCCTGGACGTGGCCGCAGTAGGAAAACTGATGACAAATCAAACAGACGGATAATACGAACGGTAACAGAAGAGCCCAGAAAAACTTCTAAAGAGATTAAAGGTGAACTTCAAGCTGAAGGAACATCAGTGTCAGATCGCACCATCCGTCGTCGTTTGAGCCAAAGTGGACTTAATGGGAGACGACCAAGGAGGAACCATTGTTAAAAACAAACCATAAAAAGGCCAAACTACATGTTGACAAGCCACAAAGCTTCTGGGAGAATGTCCTATGGACAGATGAGACAAAAATGGAACTTTTTGTCAAGACACATCAGCTCTATGTTTACAGATGGAAAAATGAAGCATATGAAGAAAAGAACACCGTCCCTACTGTGGAACATGGAGGAGACTCTGTTATGTTCTGGGGCTGCTTTGCTGCATCTGGTACAGGGTGTCTTGAATCTGTGCAGGTACAATGAAATCTCAAGACTATCAAGGGAGTCTAGAGAGAAATGTGCTGGCCACTGTCAGAAAGCTTGGTCTCAGTCGCAGGTCATGGGTCTTGCAACAGGACAATGACCCAAAACACAGCTAAAAACACCCAAGAATGGCTAAGAGGAAAACATGGACTATTCTAAAGTGGCCTTCTATGAGCCCTGACCTAAATCCTATTGAGCATTTTTGGAAGGAGCTGAAACATGCCGTCTGAAAAAAGGCTCCCTTCAAACCTGAGACAACTGGAGCAGTTTGCTTATGAGTAGTGGCCAAAATACCTACTGAGAGGTGCAGAAGTGTCATTGACAGTTACAGGAATCGTTTGATGTGGCAGTGGTTGCCTCAAAAGGTTGTGCAACAAAATATTAAGTTAAGGGGACCATCATTTTTGTCCAGGCCTGTTTCATGAGTATATTTTTTAAAATAATTCTGTTGAAGCATGGTTTAAAAGCAATGTCTGACTTTAATTGGTTAAATTTCATAGAATTTTTATTTATGATTTTGTTTGTCAGATTCAAGTTATTTTTGTGATCTTTGAGTTTTTCTTTCATTAACCGAAGGGTACCAACAATTTTGTCCGCATCTGTAAACACCATTAACACACACTACACGCCTCATTCACCAACACACACATTAATATATATATATCTCAGTAATGAACATATTAAATAAAGAAGAGGACTCATATCTACAAAACTCTGCCTTCTAAAAGTGAATATATTTGGCACAACAGTGCAGCCAGACCCACAGATCATACTGTAGCACATCCATGTATGATCTATATTATACTTGTCATATTTCCACATATACATGTACATATTCCCTGTTTTCCTGACAAAATATATATAAAAAAAGCTGTGATAATTTAATGATACTTCTTGTCTATAAGACTGAATAAAGAGAAACCCATCTGCTGGTTTCAGCTCCATGCTTTGTGAAAGTCACAGATGTGTTTGCTCTCCTAAATCATGAAGCCTGCAGCCTCTCTGCTCAGCTCTGTCCCACACGACAGACGGCCTGTCAGCGGCCAGCTTTGGTGCCACATCTGGGAAAGTTATTCCCCGTCTCCCCTCAGCTTTCCCTCGACTCTCCTACACTTCCAAAAGAACCTCATACAAACAAGAACAGCTCGAGCTGAGGGCTCGTTCAGGAAGGATCCTGAATGCCAGGATTTTCACCACAAATTTACATCAATCTTAGTTTTGTTTGAATATTGGATTCATATTGACATGATGCAGACATGATGTTTCCAGCCTCAGCTGTCAGATTATGAGGCTAAAATGATGTGAAATGAATGTATGAATAGATATAGCAGCATAAAGGCCGACCAGGAGAAGAAAGCAGAATTATGACTAACAGAACTTTGTAGAAATAACACACAGACCAACAGTGACCAAACCTTTTCTTATCTCATCATTCTCTCAAGTCTTGGCTTTCAGGAGAAAAAATATTGTTATTGAAACAAACACACAACAGAAACTATTTTCATGTTTCCACTTTTTCCTCATTTCCAGTTATTCCTGCTACTATTTACCTGCTATCCTCACTAAACCAACTCCAGCTCAGCTGCTTTGTGGCGCCACCGTGCATCAGAAACGTCTTCTTGGCTTTATTCCAGCCATAGAGGAGCATTATTTTTCTTCTTTTCACACACACATAGAACTTTCTGCTCACTGGTTGATCTTTGGCTGCTCCTGATTGGACGTTACCGTCAATATAAGCTCTCTGATTGGTGGAAAGTCTGACAGGAAGTGGCTTCATCATCATGTCCAGGTCTAAAAAGAGGTCTCTTAGCGACATAGTAGTGACAGTGATGCTTTTTATGATGAAATGTGATAAATCACCTAAAGGGTAGCTATCCATCACAGTTTACCCCACAGAGCTACCCACTACCGCTCCTGGGAAATTTTTGATAGAAAGGATAGTGCTAGGGAGCACCGACCATGTAGTGATGTTTTAAGGGAAAAAGAGCAGCTGTTTTGGCTTGCAGCCCTCACCACACAAAACCTGTAAAACCAAAGCATAAAGGCTGAAAAGTCCATTTTAATTCCTTCAGGAAATAAACTTTTACAGTAAGGAAACCAGGGAATAGATCTGCCACTGAAGAAGTATCAGATCTATTGATGGAGAGGTGTTTAACACTTCTGACACTTCTACCTGGGAGCTGAGCTGGAACAAATCTGATCCTTGTAGGTTTTAACCCGGGCTCATGTTGACCAAGCCCTGACTTTATAGTCTGCCGCTCTCTGCCTGTCTTCAGAGGCCTCCACAGTATTCCAGTGCTTGGCTCAAAGAAGCCATAAATGTAACTGTAAACATCAAAAAGAAAAGAAAATTCCCTTTTGACTTTTATATTTACACTGTCTTTCCTCTCTGCTCCACTCTCCTCTGCTGCTTGGATAAATCTCACCGTTTTCTTCCCTCCGGCTGATTGATGTCTGTGTTTTGTCTGAGATGCTCTCCTGACTTCCTTTCCATATGTCAGACAAGAACGGCAAAATCTGCCCGCAATGTGTGTAAACTCACACAGACGGAGAAGTGAAGAAGTGGAGGGAGGGAAGGTTTCACCATTGCTGTTCCTCAAAGTCTAAAAGTTTGACATGTTGGTGCCTGTCATGAGAAAACCACACGCTTCATGGCATTTTCAGTGTCCACCTGTCCATCCATCTATCCATCCATCCATCTATCCGTCCGTCCGTCCGTCCGTCCATCCTTCCATCCAACATCACTTTCTGCTCACTGGTTGATCTTTGGCTGCTCCTGATTGGACGTTACCGTCAATCTAAGCTCTCTGATTGGTGGAAAGTCTGACAGGAAGTGGCTTCATCATCATGTCCAGGTCTAAATAGAGGTCTCTTAGCAACATAGTAGTGATAGTGATCTTTTTATGATGAAATGTGATAAATAATGCTGTTATTATGGATCATTGTGGATTTACCAGATCTGGTAAATCCACAAGTCTACATTTAGTGGCTGGATTGCAAACCTCCTGGACGGGATAAAAATGTCTGGAAAACTTCCGTAGATCACCTAAAGGGTAGCTATCCATCACAGTTTACCCCACAGAGCTACACACTACCACTGCCAACATGTGCTGGTGATGATAGAAGAGGAAGCGTTTCTGGAGATTTGGTGGAGGTTTAAGGGTTAATGCTGAACAACATTTTCAGGTAGAATAAAATGTTTTTGTCCTGACGTCTTTTCAAAGGAAGGCAAAACATTACCAGACTCGGTTCTGCAGCTGTTCCAGTATGAATGCTGGTTGAGCTGCTGAGTCTCATTATCACATGAGATAAGATCCATCCATTCATCCATCCATCTATCAGTCTGTCCATCCAACCATCCAATCATCCGTCCGTCTGTCCATCCTTCCATCCATCCAACCATCCATCCATCCATCCATCCATCTGTCCATCCATCAGTCCGTCCGCCCGTCCATCCCTCCGTCCGTTCATCCGTCTGTTCATCCGTCGGTACATCTGTCCATCCATCCATCCATCCATCCATCCATCCATCCATCCATCCATCCATCCATTCATCCATCCTTGAATGAATAAATTCTTTTGAGGCTGTAACAGGATATACCATAAACTGGCAGAAGAGTGATCTAGTTGCACTTGGAGCCGACCTGGAATCGGCTTTTGTGGCCTCAACTCAATTTAATGTTTCAAATACTGTTAAATATCTTTGATAAAAATGACCAAAAATTCTAATTTACTATTCAGACGTAATTTTCTGGAGAGATTAAATGCCTTGAAGAAGAACATAGAAAAGAGGAAAACGTTACTTTTACCACTGATAGGTCGAGTAAACACAGTAAAAATCAGTCTGTTTGCGCAAGTTCTTTCTTTATTTCAGATTATCCCAATATGTATTACAAGGTCCTATTTTAAACAAACTGACCCTGTTATTTTTCCATTTATTTGGGGTTACAAAGCTTACAGAACATCAAAACAGCACCTTCAAAAACCAAAGGAAAACGGAGGCCTAGGCCTGCCTTGTTTCTTACATTATTATTGGGCTACTAATGTTAGGGTGATGGTATACTGGCAACTGAATCAAGATCGGGAGCCAACAGTTGAAATTCCTTCCTGGTTGGCAGTTGAACACAGTCTGGCTGCAAAAAACATCTCTTTGGGCAATTCTACTCTATTTTCATCACCTACGCCATGCAGCAACTCATAAAGGAGAACATTATATTAGATATAATTGTCAAAAACTAAGGTTACAAATCAGAAAGCTTTATGGATTTCCAAACACGTCTGGCAGGCTCCTATTTGGCATAATCATTTTCCCCCTCATTCACAGATGCAGTTGTCAGACAGTGGAACTGTAAGGGCATAAAGGATTTTTACATTAATTAACGACTTTGCTCATTTGAACAATTACAAGTAAAATATAGCATGCCTAAAACTCACTTTTTCCATTAAGAAATTACATGAGACCAATTTTTTTATCATTTAATTCTCTTTCAGAAGAAAACTCTTTATTTAAAATTTTACTTGGTTCTCCAGAAGCCATATTAAATTTTTTCTACAGAATCGCACAACCTGGATTAAAGATGATGTCTGGAAGCAATCATTAAATAATCTCCACCACTGTTCCATCAACGCTAGACTTCTAGTCTAGTCTAATACAATTTATAGTTTTGCACAGGTTACATTATTCAAAAGCAAAGTTACATAAAATCTTCCCCAAGACCTCGCCTTTCTGTAATAGGTGCAAGACGGCTAGCACATCAACTTTGGTTATACCATGGTCTGGGTGAATACTCAATTCCGATTGGCTAAAGGGTGTCCATTAAAAAGTGATAAGGGACACCTATAAAAGAAGTTCCGTTCAAATAGCCTTATTGTTGTAAACTATTGCGCTGACTAAACGGTAGTTAGTAACCATGGCAACAGAAACTCAGTAGCCGGGCTGGAGACACGCCAGATCATGTCTGATGGCGGATCGCTGTGAAAGCAGCCTGCAGGTTTATTGAGCTCTGTCCATCCAGGAGAGACGAGAATGGAGCAACATTTTGTCGTCCCGCAACGTTCCAAACAGCAGTGGTAGAGGTTGGCAAAAGTTAAATCTCCGTCCTTCAAACGCAATTATGGACATGCAAGTGTCTTCATGAAATGTCACGATCAGTGTTGCATTTAATTTTAAATAAGTCATCGCTAGGGCTGGGCGATATGGCCTAAAAATAAAATCTCTGATTTTTTTATAACCAAATCCGATTTTCCATTTTAATAGATTTTTTTTTCTTTTCTTTTACAAAAGATAAATAAACTAGTGCTGGGCAACGATTAAAATTTTTAATCGCGATTAATGACATGCTGCGATTAATCGCATCGTTACGTGCAAAATGTCTCTTTCCTTTAAAAAAAAGGCCTACAGCTATAAAAAGAAAATGCAGTAAGTTTTGGTTTACAAACACGACATCAGGGGTCTCCAACCTGCAAATCTGGAGCTGCAAGTGGCTCTCTGGACCTTCCACAATGCCTCTAAATACGTGGCTAAAATGTTTTTTTAAATCTATCTTTCTTGTCATTAGGTTGGAAAACATGGACTTTTTTTCCCTTTCTTTTACGTCATTTTCCACAAATATCTACATTCCTTAGCAGAAAGTCTGTCTATCCTCTTTTTTTTTAATAAAGGTTTTTTGTTTTTCTTTATTTTAAAACCTTAAAAATGGAAATAAAAATGTGGTTCTTCAAAAATAACGAACATCCTCTGGTGGCTCTTCATTAAAAATATATATTAACTTGCCTTTTTGAAAAGTCTCGTAACATTTGCGTCTCTAAAGGAGTTTTATTTAGCTGGCTGAGGGAAAAATGGCTCTTTGGATTGGAAAGGTTGCAGACCCCTGCACTAATCACAAAAACAGGTTTAGCAGCAATTTTCAGATAAAATATTTCTTCATATATATTTATAAAATCAAATATTTATGACAAAGAATGATTAAATGTTCAGGATTTACTAAATAAAAGGTAAAAAGTCAGCAGGATGAATTTAAAGCTGTGAAGCTGCTTCCTTCTAAACACAGAAGGAACAATATGTGATGAATATCAGCATCAGGTGAACAGACAGAAAGCAGGATGAGAATCTCACAGCTTCTAGATGGTGAGGAGAGAGAAATATTCACAATATGCACAATAACTTCCATCCATGCACCTTCACTGCTTCATTATCCAGGTTTCTGGCCTATAATTTCTCTAAACTTTAATTTTCAGCCTCCTCTACCTGGAGTTAAGGGTTAACATCTCGTTTCCGGGTGTAGCGTCAGGTCTGTAGATGTAACTCTAAACGTGTGGTATCCACAGAAAGTCCAGAATCTCAGCTACCAGCTCAGTAAAACCATTTCTATCACCAACAAACACAGTTAAGACTACAAATTATTTAACGAGCAGCTACACAAAGTCCGAAAAATATGTAAACACAAATGATGTCTCCCCGTGTCCACCCCACGGCATGAACACGAACAAACAACTTCTCTACTATAAGCTCACATCTCACAGATTCCACAGCTGGAAGTTTCATCTCGCTACGACCAAGATATACCGAACCAGAGGCAGAAGAAGACCCGATTTATGCTTCACGTTTGTAAAAGTCAGAAAGCATGTCTTACCTTTGCTGTCTTGCATAAATTAAAATCGCATTTATTAAAAAAATAATAATAAAAAAGTTTCCCGTCCAAAAATTACGATGTTCTGTCCATCTGCATGTATTTTGACAAAGAGAAACGTCGGTTCTTTTTTTCTTCTTCCTGTTCCAGACAGAAATCATCTCTTTATTTTAATAAACCCGCTCTCTCCCGATCACGTCAGACGCACCGCTGCAGCAGGGAAGAGAGACATGGACGCCATGTTTCTGTCATCAAAGCCAGCAGCCAGAAAAAAAAAATAAAAAATTAACGCGCAATTAAAAAATTTAACGGCGTTAATTAAGCGTTGCGTTAATGCGTGATTAACGCGTTAATGTGCCCAGCACTAAAATAAACATATTAAAAACATTTATTTGTTTATATAGAATCCCTGCAAAAATAAAGCATATAATGTCAGCTTTTGCACCATATAAATGACTTCATATCTTACATAGAAATATGCGACACAATGCATCCGTGATCTCTTTCCATCTGGATCATTATCATACAGGATCCACTGCAGGAATAATTCCCCTGATGAAGGTTGTCTCTTAACTAGGGTTTGTAGGTTAAGTTGACTTCTGCATCTCGTAGAGAGCAGCATTTCTCACTGCAGTTATACGCACAGCTAAATCCCTGACCACTTCACTGAAAATCTGTCAGACAAACACCGTTCTGGTGTAGAGGGAGGGCTAAGTCTGCTGCTAACTAACTAAGGAAAAAAATCCAGATTTTCATAAAAATAAATCTCCAGAAATGGAAAATTCGATTTATCGATTTTATCGATTAATCGCCCAGCCCTAGTCGTCGCCTGTCTTTCTGTCTTGATTACCTTACTTACTTGCTTGATACAGAGTGAATGGTGGGCAATATTATAAAAACAATTTAGGAAATATTTACTTGATACACATTTATTGATCAGAGTGAATGGTCGATATTATTGTCGTGTGATGTAGGCTGATAATTAAGCCCCTTCGTTGTCATACTTCTTTCTGCTACCTACAAATGTTACAAAGATACGTAAAAATTATAATTATAATTAAAAAGAAACCAAATTCTGGTCTTTTTATTAAGTCAACGAATAGCCTGTTTGACTTTTGAATTCAAAATAATGAAACAAGTTATATTTGGCTATTTAGCCTTTTATTGTTTGTTGTCACATGGATTGGGACAATTGAATAACTGGTTAATACTATTTGGTTTACTAGTTTATGTGGTTGTTGCCCTCTAGAGCTTAATTAGTTTAACATTAGGTTCAAACACATGAACTACACCACAAAAATAAAAATATGCTTCTGGATGATAGAAAGCGCATTACTCTTTCATAACTTAATAAATGTTTTCCACTTGAATTTTAAAGTTATTATTTGTTGTAAAATGTCAAGGTTTTTAACCATTTGCTTGTCTTACAGAAAATTACTGGCAAGTCCAGTTAATTCAGCCCACCACAGCAGTCGAAATTTACTTCTCTTCATATTTTAATGTCACAAAACAACTAAACGATGTCCCAAATACAAAAAGGACTTATGCTTCAACCCTTATGTAGACCCAAGGTTGCACCCTCCTCTGGCATATGAAGGTAGCAGAAAAGAGTACAATGAAGGGGCTTAATCCTTAGCCTACATCATGGTCATTGCATTGATTATTTAATAACAAACTGGAACAGACCTGGAAAGTTACTATATATACTATATTTTTATGTGTTAAAAAATAATGACCTATTTATTGTTATCATTAGGGTATGTTACTAAAACGTTTCCAAACCAACGCAAAAGATCAGGCTGGTCCGTTATAGCCTACATGGTGTATGTACGTCACTTGAGGTGCACATTAATCAGTGCAAACTTACACATATTTGTCTTGTATTAGGAGTTACCACTAATGTGAAAAGTCTGCAACCAGCCCACAGTGGCAAACCGCCGAGACCGTTGAGGAAACGGTAACTACTGCTACAGAAACGGCAAGTGCCATTGCAGGAACAGTAACTGAAGTTGAAGCTAGAGAGGCTGGCCGTTTCTCTGTTTATAGATCTCGGCATCTCTTCATTTCTCTCTCTCTCTCCCCGCCCCCACCCTCCCCTCCCCCTCTCTTTGCTGGTAGCCATTGAGAACAGCACAAAACTGACGTTACTCCATCTCCATCGACTAGTTTTGCCTCACGTCAGGTCCCGGATGTGTAGCACAAAAGTTTAAATTTCAGATCTGATTTTGAATGGAGAGAACTAAAACTGAACTGCAAAAATGAATTAGGGAAACAAATTTTTCAAATACAAAAGTTTCAACTTTACTACAATACACATTTAAGAAACAAAGATTCAATATCAAATACGGTAATCTGGATTCAATTTTTTAAAGCAATTTTTCAAACAGGCACGTTCAGGTTCAAATTGAACAATATATATTTAAATATAAAGAATTCAGATTCGCTCCCCAGTGGCACAAAGTTTATCCCGTAGTCTGTCTTCTGTGTGTTAAGAAGGACCTCAAGCAGACAGATCAGGTTAAGGATTTTATTTACAGAGATGGATGAGCAGAGATGGATCTCTGAAACGGATCTCACGACTTGTAGTAGTCCACTGGAGACCAAGGAATAAGGAAGATTTGCCAGGGAGTCGAGACCGGGAAGGGGAGCGCAGGGAAAGTCCAACAATGTAGAAACGAGGTCCGACGAGGAGTGAATGTGGAGTGGGAGTATATATAGTCCAAGGCTCAGATTGAATGCAGGTGTGGCTGATCAGTATTCTGGAGACTGACTCCGATGATGCGTGACAGGTGTGGTTGTGGCAGGGCCTGGTGCGGGTGTAACAGTACCCCCCCCTCCAGGAGCCACCCCAGGGCGACGATGGAACTGAAGATGGGGCCGCCCACGGGGACGAGGTTGAGGTCGACTGGGATGCTGAAGATGGAAGTCTCTGAGCATAAAGGGGTCCAGGATGTCAGCCCGTGGAACCCAGGACCGTTCCTCAGGTCCATACCCCTCCCACTCCAACCGACCCCTGCGTCTCCTGGAGTCCAAGATATCGTGGATGGCGAACACGGGCCCGTCAACGGTATCCAGAGGAGGAGGAGGCGGCGGAAGGGGAGCAACCGCCGCACCAGACCCTGAGGAAGGAGAAACCATAGGTGAATGATAAGGCTTGAGCAGAGACACATGAAAGACCGGATGAATCTTGTAAGAGGCAGGCAATTCCAGACGGTAAGTAACAGGGTTGATCTGAGCAATGACTTTGAAGGGACCAATAAAACGAGGACTCAACTCTCGACATGTAGTGCGGGACCGAATATCCCGAGTAGACCGCCAGACCAGATCACCCACAGCATACTGGTGTTCCTGGTTACGACGCCGGTTGGCCTGCAGGGTGTAGCGTCTGATGGCGCGTTGCAGGTGTTCATGCGCTTGGCCCCACACTCGCTCGCTGCGTCGGAACCATTCATCCACTGCTGGCATGTTGCCGCTTTCCCCATTCCAAGGGAAAAGCGGTGGTTGATGACCCAAAACGCACTCAAAAGGTGTGAGACCGGTGGAAGCCTGCCGAAGGGAGTTCTGGGCATATTCCGCCCATGGAAGGAACTCACTCCATGACGAGGGATGAACCTGGCAGAAGCTCCTGAGGAACTGGCATACCTCCTGAACTTTGTGTTCCGCCTGCCCATTAGTCTGGGGGTGGTTTCCGGATGATAAACTGACGGTCATGCCCAGGAGGCGAAGGAAGGCGCGCCAGAAACGGGAGATGAACTGGGGTCCCCGGTCCGAAACGATGTCTTCAGGGAGACCGAAGTTCCTGAACACCTCTTCGAAGATTCCTCTGGCTGTATCAGCGGCTGTGGGGACACTTGGATACTGAATTAGCTTACATGCCTTTGAGAATCGGTCTACCACCACCAATATACAGGTTTTACCTTGTGATGGGGGAAGATCTGTCAGGAAGTCTACTCCTAAATGGGACCAAGGATGTTGTGGAACTGGGAGAGGTCGGAGTTTTCCCTCAGGAAGGTGTCGGGGGCTCTTCGATTGGGCACAAATGGCGCATCCATCCACAAATCGACGGATCTGGGACGTCGTCTCAGGCCACCAGTAGCGGGGTATTTGAATTTCGTGGTGATCTGATTCAGGGATCGGTAGTCGGTGCAGGGCCGCAAGCCACCATCCTTCTTCTCTACAAAAAAGAAGCTGGAAGCAGCTGGAGATGTGGACGGTCGGATGTAGCCCTGTGCCTGGGCCTCGGCTACATAGTCCTCCATGGCTCTGGTTTCTGGGATAGAGAGTGGGTAAATTCGACCAGCAGGAAGTTTACCCCCGGGGATTAAATTGATAGCGCAGTCCCATGGGCGATGTGGGGGTAACTGAGCTGCTCGCCGTGGGCAGAAAACATCCTCAAAGGACTTGTACTCGCGAGGAATGTTGTTGGAAGGGTGAATATGTGGGCTTTCTACGGAGGTGGAGCCAAGTGTAATCTCGGTGACCGGTCTAGGCTGTGGTAGCTGGGGAAAACATGAAGGATAACAGGTGGAGCCCCAGCGTAATACTTCCCCAGTTTTCCAAGAGAGTATCGGATGATGGTACTGTAACCATGGCCGCCCCAGGATGACATCGGCCTTAGATTGCTCCAACACCAGCAGGGAAATCTGTTCTTGGTGTAAACAGCCTAGTTTGAGTGTTAATGGCGGGGTCTGGAGCTGAACTGTGCGCTGAGTGAGTCTGGTGCCTGTGATGGACTGGATGCAGAGGGGTGTTGGACAGCGGTGGCACCGGAGATGTAGATGGCGTCTTAGGGACCCGGAGATGAAGTTGCCCGCGGAGCCGGAATCGATGAGGGCAGTGACTGTCAAAGAACCAGCAGGGAGTAATAAAGTAACCGGTGTGGTGAGGGAATTAGATGGTATAGATGTTACAGTAGCCAGACTCACCCGTGGACTTGGTGGACGAATGGGACATCCATCAATAAGGTGCCCAGCCTGGCCACAGTAAAGGCAGAGCCCGTTTATGAGGTGTCGGCGTCGCTCAGTGGGTGTGAGACGTACTGCATCTACCTGCATGGGTTCAGGGTGGTTTATGAATGGTGCTGCTGCTACGGGTGGTATGTCTTGGAGACAGCTTTCCCTTCTGTGGGCAACCTGAATTGTGAGCTGTATGAATTTCTCTAAGCCCAAGCTGTCATCGTGGGTTGAGAGTTGTAGGCGAAGATCTGGTTCAAGGCTCATCCGGAAATGAGTGAGGAGTGCTGCTTCATTCCAGCCGCTTGCCGCCGCCAGGGTGCGGAATTTCAGGACGTGTTCTGTGATGGGGGTGTGTCCTTGTCAAAGGCGAAACAGCTGCTCTTGTATGGTGGCATCTCCGGAGGGGATTCCAAACACTTCCTGGAAGTGTCGTGTGAACTGGGTGTAGGATTGCGTTACCGTGCTGTTTTGCTGCCAGATCGCTTCCGCCCACTGTAACGCCGGTCCTGAAAGCAAGGAAATGATGTAAGCGATTTTTGATCGATCGGTGGGGTACCTGCTGGGGTTCATTTCCAGGTGGAGGGAGCACTGGAGCAGGAATCCGCTGCACTGCTGAGGATCGCCAGAGAAACGGTTTGAGGTCTGTTAGTTCTGGTCGGACCTTCTGTTAAGAAGGATCTCAAGCAGACAGATCAGGTTAAGGATTTTATTTACAGAGATGGATGAGCAGAGATGGATCTTTGAAACGGATCTCACGACTTGGAGTAGTCCACTGGAGACCAAGGAATAAGGAAGATTTGCCAGGGAGTCGAGACCGGGAAGGGGAGCGCAGGGAAAGTCCAACAATGTAGAAACGAGGTCCGACGAGGAGTGAATGTGGAGTGGGTGTATATATAGTCCAAGGCTCAGATTGAATGCAGGTGCGGCTGATCAGTATTCTGGAGACTGACTCCGATGATGCGTGACAGGTGTGGTTGTGGCAGGGCCTGGTGCGGGTGTAACACTGTGGCGAGCATAAATGGGCCTTAAGGGTGAAGTTTGGACTTTCTTTTCACAGCTGCTTTTTAATAAGGTTCTCTAAGACTGAATTTACCCGTCTTTAATTGGACAAACTTCTGGATTCTGTTTGGTAATTGATCCTTTTAACCTTCTATATGATTTGACTGATTTAAAAATTGACCAGGTCTTAAAGTTGAAATATTTTCAGTTTGATTAACAGAGTTTGTTGTAAGTATATTTAGTCATTATTATTAAGACTTTTTTTTTAAGATGAAAGGCTCCCACTTCTGCACAATACGTCATGTATAGTCGTCTGAAGGAACTGTAAGTGTAAAATATTTTTTTATACATTATTTTATACAGGACTGAAAATGATTCATACATACATACACTATATATATCTATATATATATATATAGATATAGATATATATATATGAATCTATATTAGGGATGCACGATAGTCATGTTAGTCATTTTTTGACCACATCAGTATCGGTCCGATGAGCAAAACTGGGCCGATATAAATATTCGTCTAATTGCTGTTTGTGTACGTGTGTTGGGAGGAGGAGGGGGGTTTGTCATGCGGCCATGTTTGGACATGTGACAGCGATGCAGCTTTACATTGTGGGATGTAACTGAAGCTAGAAGCAATGTGAGCTGTGTGGTAAATTTTTCACGGTGTCAAAAGAAGATACTCGAAAAGCAGTATGCAGTATTTGTAAAGTCGAATTGATGCGAGGAGGATGCCGTGTTAAATCATTTAACACCTCAAATTTGATATCATCTGAAAAACTACCATCCAGATGCTCCCAAACAATGGCGGGAAGCTAACGCCCCTAATGTTTGCATTATTTTTATTTTGTACAGAATTTGATCATCTTAAACCTTTTAAAACAAAATGTTTAAATCGACATCTATAAATATCGGCCATGACAACAATATTATTATTGGATATCATTATCGGCCAAAATTTACTTATCAGTCCATGCCTTGAAACCGGTTTTTATTCTTTCCATTGTAACCAGTATATCATATCATGTCCACATGGTTTTTTTCAACATAGAGAGTTTAGGTAGCTCGGGGGGTGTTATCCAGTGGTTTTTCCTGCCTCTGAGGTTTAGGAAGACATTCCTCTGCCTTCTTGGTTTACTCCATGAGTCTGGGGTGAACAGCTGACAGCCACAGACGGAGCGGCAGAGACTTGGGTTTGGACCTGACACCGGGATGCCAAGAATCAGTGCACAGGAAGAGAGAGTGAAAGGAAAGATGAAGCAGTGCATGTCCGATCTTACAGTAGGTAGAAGAGCTGCTGGTAGATGGGAGTGTCTTTATCCAACCTTTGGATGGAGGGTTGGCTTTCCCGAGGGTGGGTGGGGAAGAAGACGCTGCAGCTTTTTGTTTCAGTCCTTCTAAGGCCAACTTCTTTTAGATATCAGGGATTTTATGAGCTTTTCTTCTTTATGTAAGAAGCTAAAGTTCTGAAAATCCATCTAGAGAGAAAAGCAGGAATATAATCTGAGGTTGGCGAGTGCTGTTTGTTGTGAAATAAAGCTTAATTTCCACCTCTCACAGACTGATGATGAAGACTTGGATGAGATCCCAGAGTTGTGTTTGCTTACCTCTCCCATGTTTTCTTTTTTTCTTCTCGCGCACATTTCAGAGGCGCCAGTGGATTTAGGAGCAGTGGAGGAGGAAAGATAGGAACGAGTAGTTTGAAACATCGTCAGCTTTTCAGGACTTGTATATTGCGCCGTAGTTCTTTTTTCTTTTTTACTTTGTTTTGTCTGAAGTCTCACCAGATGATCGTAGCAAACGTCATCCTGAAAGTCATTTAACTTCCAATGGATGAAAGAATAACCAGACTTCCTCTGCTGTCTCTCCCCCTCCTGCTGGTTTCTGCCATATTTTCCTCAACAGTGGGCAATCACACCGGAAGGATTAAGGTGGTCTTCACACCTACCATTTGCAAAGTCACCTGCATAGGAAGCAGATGTCAAAACAACTGTGAGAAAGGAAACACCACTACCATCATCAGTGAAAACGGCCACGCCACAGATACGCTGACAGCACCCAACTTTAGAGTCGGTGAGTGATCCTGACTGCTATCACACACACACACACACACACACACACACACACACACACACACACACACACACACACACACACACACACACACACACACCTTTCTGGTTCTGTCATGGATATACACAAAACCTCCTCTTCATCAGGACCACCTTCTAGTGCCTGGTCGTCCTCTTCATCGGGTCACCTACCCCATCGGGTAGGGGGAAGCAAAGGGTGGGGTCAAAAAGAGAAATGGGATTGGGCCTGAAGCTGGAGTTATACTCGGTGACGCTGCCTCTGCTCCACAGAGGCTCAACGCGCACCTCTTTCAGACCTGACGTTCACCCCTGCTACACAAACGGTTACGCAGAAGTACTTCTTTGTGATTGGTCAGTTTGGGATTACACGTTTTGGGATTTCTGGATCTTCTCACTGAATTTGTGTAGTAACCGCCATTTTTAAAAAACAATACCGAATGGATCGAGTTGATGAGAGGCTGACTGAATTATTTCTTTGTTTTCTTCCACCTGCTAATAAAGACACTGAACCATACTGGACGCCATTGTTGTTTCAAAACAGGAGATACTTTAACTACCAAACTGAAGAGGAAGGTTCAAGAAATCTTTATTAAGATGTATATATATATATATATATATATATATATATATATATATATATATATATATATATATATATATATATATATATATATATATATTTAAATTTATTATTTCTATAATAGTTGTGTTATTTGTGTGTTTCTGACTGATTGTTTTTATTGCTGGCTGTACAACAAATTGTTGTGCCGACCACCCCTGCTGCCACCTTCAGATTAGGAGGAGAAACTGCAACACAACACCAAAACGATGCTTACTCACTACGCTCGAGTATTTAAAGCAAACTCACCGGCATTAGCTTCGCTATAACCGACCGCATGCAGACGCCATGCGAGTATGAATCCAGCTTTTCGTGTTCATGTGATGTCACTGAGGACATGGACGGAAAGTCAAGAGAAAGCGGCCCGAATGGGAGGCAGCGTGAGCACATTGCTGTGAAAAGTTTACAAAGTAGACTAAGTCACACTGCCAAGGTGGTTTTGTCTGACCGATCGCACAAATCCAGGCTTTTCACTGCCCTTTCTTCATGGGAAACCAGTAAAAACACATTCCCTGTTCGAGGGTCTTCTTGTCTTAACAGTTTGAAGTCAAATATAAAATAACTGTCTGGATTCGCTCTAATTTCTCAGTAAAGACGGATCCTCTTCATATTTCAACTGACAGCCTGTTCTTAGCTGGCAGGAGGCACCCGGTGTGTCTTCTGCTGCATCCTGGTCCAGACAACTGCTGCTATGGATATTTTCTCTTCTTCAGACCATTCTCTGGAAACCCTGGAGACGGTTGTGGGTAAAAATCCCAGTAAATACTCAGCCCAGCAACCATGCCACGTTTAAAGTCTCTTAAATCCCTTTTCTTCCTCATTCTGATGCTCAGTTTGAACTTCAGCAAGTCCTCTTCACCACATCTACATGCTGCCATGTGACTGGCTGGTTAACAGGAAGTTGGACAGGTGGAGATGATGAAGTGGATGGTGAATGTAGATTCCTGCTCTGTAGGAGCTGCAGGTCTCTACAGGTGAGAACATGTTTGTGCTTCAGAAGATAAAAGCTGTTTTATGTCTCAGATTTTCTGCAGAACTCTGCGTTTAACTTGAAAGAGAAGATCATGACTGTTGACTTTACAGACAGTAACCACCTGCTGCCGTTAAACCTGGAAAGGCTAAATATTTAGACCTGTTTGGTTAAATGAAACCAGTCAAACCAGAGGGAAACTCTCCATCAAGATAAGGAAGAATTCCGGCAGCAGGATAATAAAACCAGTTGCACCTTGGGGGTGTCCTGACTTTCTTGGACTTTACCAGACTTTAGCTTCACTGAGTGATATGAGCAAACCCGAAGACCAACAAAGCCAAATATATGAAATGTAAAAGCCAGCAGAGGATTCTTCTCTTCTTATCTGGAAGGTTTGGACTCCATGATTCCATGCAGGAATCCGACCCTCCCCCCGGTTACCCAGAGTTAACAGACTGAGGCTTTTTCCATGAGCTTGTGTTAATCCATCGGTATTAATTTGTTCAGTTGAGTCAGACAGGAATTCAGCTTGTTCCCGTTTTTCCATGTTTCTGCATGTGTCAGAGTCGGGAACGCTGATCCGCTCCCTTTATGGACTCAGGCAGGTTCAGGCACAGTTTCCTGGTTCTGCACATGAAACAGCTCCCACATCATCAGCTGCACAACATGCTGGCTGTTTCAGTCTCCAGTCAGCCCTGATACCCTTTATTGCTGACAGGAGTTTTCACTTCATGGTGACATTAGTTTTCTTGTTTGCGATATCAGAGGAAAACAACCGACTCCATGCCATCTAAATGAAAACATGTTTAGTTAACAAACCCTGAACACTGTAAATTCTCTTGTTTAAACATAAATCTCAGCTTTTTTTTTGTCCCATTCTCCCTACAAACACATCTTAATGGATTGTGGCTCTTTCAGGTCAGGACCCCAGTCCAGAACCAATCCATTACCCCTACCCTCCTCTTCCTCAGAATGGCTGCAGTAATGTTGCATAATGTGGTTCTTCATCGTTTGCATGGACGCCCGAGATGTGTGTGTGTGTATAAACCAGTCTGTGGCAGCTGAAGCTTTTAATTCCAGTCAGCATCAGACATGATGTTTCTCAGCTGTCAGACTGTGAAGCTAAAATGATGTAAAATGAATGTATGAATAGATATAGCAGCATAAAGACCGAACAGAAGAAGAAAGCAGAATTTATTACTAACAGAACTTTGTAGAAATAACACACAGATCAACAGTGAACAAGCCTTTTCTCATCTCATCATTCTCTCAAGTTTTGGCTTTTCAATGCCAATATTTTATTGGCATTGAAACAAACACACAACAGAAACTATTTCCATGTTTCCACTTTTTCCTCATTTCCAGTTATTCCTGCTACTATTTACCTGCTATCCTCACTAAACCAACTCCAGCTCAGCTGCTTTGTGGCGCCACCATGCATCAGAAACGTCTTCTAGGCTTTATTCCAGCTATAGAGGAGCCTTATTTTTGTTGCTGACAGCAGTTGGGATGCTCCTACTGCTCTTTGCTGCATTTCTTCTTCCAACAAAGATCCAAAGAACACTGATTAGTCTGACCACAATCCTGGTTTCCACTGTGTGGAGAAGTCGATGCCTCCTCTGGAACTCTGGACCAGGTTAATATGCAGCATCTTGTCTGTAAAGTTTGTCCGGTTTAGGTTAGCTCGCTTAAATTTGGTGCCCTAAAAATTCCTCCAGATTTCCTGAAGCTTCAATGACATTCTGCACTGCAGAGGGAAAAATATGTTGATCACTTCCAAGTTTCAAACTTTTTAAAAACAAATAAACTTTTATTAACAACACAAAAGGTCCTGCTGAGACAACTAGGCCATAAACAAAACCAACCGGGGCACGAAGACTAAACAAAGATGAGGATCAGGAAAAGCTGGAGTAAATTTACCAAAGGGAGTAATCAATAAAGTGATGTAGGTTTGGTAATTACATATGAGGCTAAAGTGTGTAGGAAGACTGACGGCGAAAACCAAGGAATTGGAATTTAAACCATAATAGACTTAATCTAACACTATTAACAGATGCTAGGCTCAGAATCTGCTGGAAACATCATGAAAATATGGATCCATCTTGCCTTGGATCAACTCTTCAGGCTGCTGCTGGTGTAATGGTGGGGGGAGATTTTCTTGGCCCACTTTGGGCCCCTTAGTACCAACGTGGCCTGGTTTAACCAGCACAGCCTACCTGAGTATTGTTGCTGACCATGTCCATCCCTTTATGACCACAGTGGAGCATCTTCTGATGCTACTTCCAGCAGGATAATGCACCATGTCACAAAGCTCAGATCATCTCCACCTGCTTTCTAGAACATGACGATGAGTTCACTGGACTCCAACGGCCTCCACAGCCACCAGATCTCAGTCCAGTAGAGCAGCTTTGGGATGTGGTGGAACGGGAGATTCTCATCATGGATGCAGCCGACAAACCTGCAGCAACTGTGTGATGCTGTCATGTTAATATGGAGAAAACCTCTGAGGAAGGTTTCCACCACCTGCTTCATCTATCACACCAGGATTAAAAAGGTCCGACCCGGTACTGGAAGGTGGACCTGATGAAGAGGACAACCCGGTACTAGAAGGTGGACCTGATGAAGAGGACGACCCGGTACTAGAAGGTGGTCCTGAAGGCCATAAACACCTGAAGTTAAAATAAGGGAGAATGAGTCAAACATCAGCAGAGAAACACACACTTTGTTATGGCGTCTGTTGCCGTTTTGCAATATTGTAGTTTTATCCTCACAGGGCGTGGCAGATGTTCAGAAACAAAGCTGGTGTTTCATGAATCTGTCCAGACTCGTTCCAGACCACTCCTCCAATTCCCTCAGCCTTTCTTCCCTTCTTTCTGCCACCTCTCTCATCTTTCCAGCCTGAACCAAAATGAGAGTTTATCTGTGCTCCATACGCAGCAAAAAGACGTGACGGGATGAATCATAGTGGTCCTGTTAATGGGTGAAGGAGGAGTGTTATGAAAGGGTGGATCTGTTTCTACTCGCCCACCACTTTGCTGACCTGTAGGTCATTTAACAGGCTTATTGTGTCCAGCACACACAGCTTTCTGATGGATTTATCAAGGCTCCTATAAACAGAGGAGAAACAGACACTTTAAAAATGCAGAAGTCTAGAAAAAACTTTCTTTTCCATCAGAAACAGTCTCTGGATTTATTAGATACCAGATGAAAAACATTTACTGGGACATCATCCTGGATCTTCTTCCATCTGTCTAGTTTCAGCCTGACACATACTTAGATCATGCTATATACATGTATGTGAAAAGCAAGACTATTCTCTGCCATAGACCAGCTCAAGCTGAAATGCGTGTGTGCTGACGTTCCACACTGAAAACCCATCTGCACGTCTGAGATATCTTTTCTAGGGATTGTTTCATCATGGAAGGAAGTGGCAACTCGACCTTTCACACCTCAAACCTGAATGAATTTTGTCCCTAAATAAATAATTTCTCAGACGTGCTGCTGCCTCAGGTCTGAACCTGATCCTACTGATCCTTTGGTTTCCTGTACCTGCTTTATCTGGTCCAAGGTTTCAGGGGGCAGAGTCTAATGAAGCTGACCCATCTACAACCTGTTTTTCACCATGAAAACATATTTTTGGGTTTTTCAGTAGATGTTGCAGAAAACAGTTGATTGTAAAGTCAAGTTGAAAACTACCTAGTTACTTTGGTGATAGTTAAAAGTATTCAAGGAATGCCTTCATAGCACTTAGAGGGATTATTTCATAAAGCCGACTGATTCAAGCAGCTGTGTGTGCATCCCATTTGGCCTGCTGCAGTCCCAGGAGGACAGATTTAAGTGGTGTTTCTCCAGCTCCTCTGACATATTTTCTCCCAGGTGAGGGCATTGTCTCGCCAAGCGCTGAGAGCTTCTTGGCCTCTCAGCTCAGCTTTCAAAGATGCCTTTAAAGACGCCTTTAACTGCCAGCTCATTTGTTACGGCCCAGACGATATCAAATCATTTACAGTTGGATTAAAAATCTGGTTCTTTGGGGAGGTGTGGGAGGTGAGCTGAATAAGGAAGACAAATTATGAGGCCTCGGAGGAGAAAGACAGGTGTAGCACTGCTGGAATTCTCCTCACAGACTTTTGTTTTATACATTTGTACGCAGAATCCGGACTTGAGTTCTGGGCAGTTACACAATTTTTTTCTCCAGCCTGGATCTCTGTTTCAGCACTTTCAGGTTAAAACAGAACAAAACTAAACATTTCAACTCAGCTTTATTTATACAGCCCCAATTCACAACAAAGTCATCACAAGGTACTTTTACACACACAGTCCAGTCCAACTCGCTGTAGTAGAAATACTATCCAAATAAAACAAATCCATTATATGATCCACTTTAGTCCAATTTATAATAGTCCATTTTCCTCTGATTACTAATTAGTCACCAGCCATATTTACGTGGACACCAACGTTTAGATTAATAGCCTGATCTGAATAAAAACTCTTCATGAAAACAGACTGATCAGAAGATTCTGATCCGATCACACTCAATTTGATTGACGAGTGGGTTATTCCGATTGGCATGAAAAGTTTAAGTAGAAATGAGCTTTACTGCACGTGCCTGTTACCTCAGCGTAACGTAATCCCGCTCTTTACCCATACATTAATCAGTAGGGTTGTATTGGAGGCTTTGTTTTACTCATTAAAGTTTACAGTAGTGGAATGCCTTGTAATTATTTAACTAGTTAAACCTGACCCAGGAAAACATAGAGAAAAGTCTAATTGTTTTATTCTGAAGTCTTTATTTTGCTCTTTAATAAAATGTAAAAATGCTTATAATAATTTTTGTATATTTACTGTTTAAAATTATTGTAGCGCCGAAGGTATCCACCAGGGGGCAGAAGACAATTATGAGGTTGTAACAGGGTTTTGAGCAAAGTTTTTACCATAAAGTGATGCAAAACATGCCAGAAACTGTATGTTTCAAATATGATCCATACAGCATTAAAAGGCACTGGGCTGGTGGAAGACATGGCTGGACCAAAACAGAAATCTAATTCGAAGTTGATGAAGTTGATGTTCTTACTTGCTTTTTAAGTGCAGGTGACATAATTTACACAGAAGTGTTAGATTTAATTTTTAGACAGTATGTGGGCAGAGACTATTGCAGGACCTGACATAATCTGAACGAGTTCACATTCAGGTTCTTTATTTACAAACTTGTTTGGTTCAGTTCAACTTTCACAGAAAAACACAAGTTCTTTTCAACTCGTTCATGCACAACACTGAAGTTAACATTTAGCTAGGCCTTTGTTCCTGTTGTTATTCTCTACATCCCACCAACTCTTCAGTTCTGATCGCTACCTTGTTTGTACTCCAGGTTTTCTATATTCAAATCCTTTTCATGCAGTTTGCAGCTTCTGTGGATTTCCTGTCATTGTTTTTTATTTCTTATATAAGTCCCTTTGTTTGACTCCTGTCTGTGAGCCTGCATATAGGTCCTGTTCCCCTCCCACCATGACAGTAGGATCGGTCCGCAGTCTGAAACTTGCTCCTTTGTCCTGGTGTTGCTGAGCTTCTGGAGCGTCTGGCAGCTCCAAGTAGACTGCTTGCCCTCCGGGACCACTTCTGGTAAAGCGCTCCAAATGGGGTTTTTTGGGCAACCAGATCCCATTTAGTCCAGCAAACTGAGGGGCTGGATCTGGCTGCATTCTGGCCAGTCCTCTGGGAGAACTCCCTGGCTTCCCTCCAGGCAATCCTTTGGAGCTTCTGCCCGCAGGACTTTTCTCCATTTGGCCATGATGTTTTGACTGGCCACTTTTATCTTCAGTTAACAAGTTTCTGGAATTTCCAGCCATTACAGCACTTTTTAAAAATGAATAAACTAAACTTAAATGAAATGAATAAGGACAGTCTTTGTTTTTATGTTTCTGTGTGTGGGGCCATTAGTGCATTAACGTCTTTTACTTGGTCTTTTCCCCTTAGTTGTGTGTCACCTGCCGTGTATAAATGGCGGTAAGTGCAGTGCCCGGGACAAGTGTCAGTGTCCTCCAAACTTTGCTGGAAAATTCTGCCAGATGCCAATTCACAGCGGACATCAACAGACATCAGGAGGCTACAGCCAGACTCAGGTTCACTCCACACACACCCTGCCTCTGACCTACAGCAACGGCCAAACCTCTGGTGAGTTGAAGAATCAACTGTGCTGCTGTCAATAACTAAACAAGGGCTGTGTCCGAATGTGCATCCTATTCCCTAGTGCCCTAGGGTCACGCCATTTTATAGGAGTGTTGGAATGTCTAGAGAGAAAAAAGTAGGGCACTCAAAATTACCCACAACGCATCTTGAAAAGTAGTGAGCATCGATGGTCACTAGACGGGTCAATATAGACCACAATGCATTACGGGCAGAAGCTCAACATGGTGCAAGGAGACAAAAAAATCGAGCTGCATGAAACCTACGTATAAACAAACAAAGATACAATAAAATACAACATAAGGAATAAAAATATTTACACACAACTTTGGATTGGATTTGGAATGACATCTTGACATGCGTTGTGATTGCCGTGGTGATGGCGGTAGTCACATGGTTTGTGGCGAGGAAGAAATAGGCAACTTTGTGTCTGATTCGTCAAGAGAAGGAGTGCACTATGTAGTGTGCTATATAGTGCAGCCCTATGTAGTGAATGAGGGGTTAGGGAGTAGGGTGGACATTCGGACACAGCCAAGGAGTTCTAGGACCCCAGGAAAAGACAGAGTACCATGTTCCTATTGCTTATCAATGAACCTCCTCTAAGTATGTTTATTTTAACCCATTTGCTTTAGGTCATGTTTTGCAACTGTCTCACAAGAGATTAAATAATAAGACCTTTTGATAAATTCACAATTGGATGTTTTAAAAATGACATGTTTCCCTAACCTTAATACTAGATTTGACTAATTTTATTTTACATTGTCAAAACCAGCCTTTCAAATTGTCCATCTTGGAGCATTTTCAAGTGCCTCAACACAAGCTGTCCCTGACATGAAAAACTCTACTTCATCAGCTTTGGTTGTTTTTTATTCTCCTGAGAAAATCCAGATGGTAATCATATTACCTGGCCAATGGGATGTTATTAAGATACTAGATAACCATCATAGCTGAGCATGGATGTTTGCTTAACATAGGATGGCCTGTTAGACTCGGTCCAATTGGGGGCTTGGTTCAATTTGATGGTGCAACATTCTTCCGGACAGAGACTTCCTTCACACTGCACGTCTCAAACAAATCAGACCTTTTCTATAAAGTATTCTATGAAAAGTCCACTGCTCTAAGAATTTCTGAAGAAGAAGATGAGACAACCAATGAAGAAGAAAACTTGTTAATACTGTATATTGGTTTATGCAGAACAACTTCAGTTTCTAGTACATAACAGCTAAATATAGAGCTACATCAGATCCTAGCGGTCTTAGGTCGATCATATTCTATGAAAACTTTTCAGAATTCTTTCATGTCTGACTGCGAGAAACTTCTCCCATCTAGAGCCACCTATCATCCCCACACGCGCTTATGTTTTGGTTGTGTTTTTTCATGGGTTTTAGCTGGTGCTAGCTTAGTGTTTGCTGAGTTTAAGCAGTTGTTAGATGGGTGTTATCTGATATTAGTGCATAATAGCTGTTGTTAGCAAAGTGTTAGCAGGTGTTAGCTAGGTATTAGCTGGGTTTTAGCAGGTGTTAGCTTGCATCAAATGTATGTTAGCTAGGTGTTAGTTGGGTTTAACTTGGTGTGAGCAAGCATTAGTTGGGAATAGCTGTTGCTAGCTGGGTGTTAGCTGGGTTTAACTGGGTGTTAGCTACGTGTAGTGAATATTGGCCAGTATTACTTGGACGTTAGAGGTTTGTACAGGTTTTAGCTAAGTGTTAGCTGGGATGTACTGAGCGTTAGCTTGTGTTAACAGATATTAGCTGGTGTTAGTTGGGTGTTAGAGGTTTTAGCATGTTTTAGCTAAGTGTTAGCTTGGTTTACTGGATGTTAGCAGGTGTTTTTGGTTATTTGCTGGTATAAGCTGGGTGTTAGCTAGCGTTATCTGGGTTAACAGGTGTTAGCTGGTATTAGTGGATATTAGCTGGTGCTAGGGCAAGTTAATGGGTGTTAACTGATATTAGCTGGGTGTTAGTGTCTGTTTAGCAGTTTCTTGAACAATGTAAAAAAGAATTTAGTTAGTGAAGCTGACATCATTTCCTTATATTACTGTAAGTACAATATAAGGTTCCTCGGGAATTTTAAGCCTTCTAATTAGTTCTGTTTAGATTTAACAGCTAGGATGTGGTAGAGCGTGGTAATGTGGATTGTTTTTTGTTTGTTTGTTTTGTTTTGTGTGTGTGTGTGTGTGTGTGTGTGTGTTCGGTGACCTTTTCTCTTTCTTGATTTACCAGAATAGGACCTTTGGATTTACAAATGAATCACTGGGCTGTTGCCTGCTGGACAGACAGACTTTATTATGCTGCCCAGTCCATTATATTCCCTGTAGAAACCGAATGAGAACTAGCATACTCACAAATAAAGAGGATGAGTGGGTATGGGGTTCAAGCAGGTGGTGGGGTGAGGCTGGACTAATTTGCATAAATCTGTATCAAATATTAAAGGGGTAGTGCACCCAAAATTGTGGTTTTTGAGCTGTAAACAACACAGTATTACTTAGTTGTGATGAAAACCACATAACTCTTGATAAAATTAGTATTTTTTATTTATTAAAAAAATTGTGGATTTTGTGGGTAAAAATGGCTCATAATCCCCTCTGCAGGGTAAAACCATTTTATTTTTTTTGTGACATAGGTTATCTACGTCACGAGAAATTGTTAAAAACCCCACAGCCCCCTACCTCCAGATGCAAACAGATGGGTCTTTGCATACCACAGCTGCATCATATCCTACATAGAAAGCCATGTCCACCAATGCACATGACGGGAGCCATCCATCCATCCATCCATTCATTTTCTGCGGCTTATCCGGAGTCGGGTCGTGGGGGCAGCTACCTAAGCAGGGAAACCCAGACTTCCCTCTCCCCGGCCACATTCACCAGCTCATCCGGAGGGATTTGGAGTCGTTCCCAGGCCAGCCAAGAGATGTAGTCTGTCCAGCGTGTCCTGGGTCTTTCCTGGGGCCTCTTTCCGGTGGGACGTGCCCGGAACACCTTACCAGGGAGGCGTCCTGGAGGCATCCTAACCAGATGCCCGAGCCACCTCATCTGGCTCCTCTCGATGTGGAGGAGCAGCGACTCTACTCTGAGCCCCTCCCGGATCAGCGAGGGGAGAGCCAGGTCACCCTGTGGAGAGATCTCATTTCAGCCGCTTGTATGCGATCTTGTTCTTTCGGTCACTACCAACAGCTCGTGACCATAGGTGAGGGTGGGAAAGTAGATCGACCAGTAAATCGATAGCTTTGCCTTTTGGCTCAGCTCCTTCTTCACCATGACAGACTGATGCAGCGTCCGCATCACTGCAGACGCGGCACTGATCCGCCTGTCGATCTCCCGCTCCATCCTTCCCCCACTTGTGAACAAGACCCCGAGATACATGAACTCCTCCACTTGGGGCAGGACCCTATTGCAGACCCGGACAGAGCACTCCACCCTTGGAGGTGCTGATTCTCATCCCAGCCGCCTTGACAATCGAGGCACGGAACACAGCCCACTCGGACTCAATGTCCCCCGCTTCACCTGGGACATGGTTGAAGCTCTGCCGGAGATGGGAGTTGAAACTCTTTCTGACAGGGGACTCCACCAGACATTCCCAGAAGACCCTCACAACACGCTTGGGTCTGCCAGGCCAGACTGGCATCCTCCTCCACCATCTGTGCCAACTCACCACCAGGTGGTGATCAGTTGACAGCTCCGCCCCTCTCTTCACCTGAGTGTCCAGAACATGCGGCCGCAAGTCCTACAACACGACTAAAAAGTCGATTATTGAACTGTGGCCTAGAGTGTCCTGGGGCCAAGTGCACATGAACAAGGTGTTCGTTATGGACAGTCCATGACACGCACAGAAGTCCAGCAACAAAACACCACTAGGATTCAGATTGGGGGGCCATTCCTCCCAATCACGCCCCTCCAAGTCTCGCTGTCATTGCCCACGTGAGCATTGAAGTCCCCCAGCAGAACGAGGGAGTCCCCGGAAAGAGTGCTCTCCAACACCCTCTCCAAGGCCTCCAAAAAGGGTGGGTACTCTGAACTGCTGTTTGGTGCATAAGCACAAACAACAGTCAGGACTCGTCCCCCCACCTGAAGGCGGACGGAGGCTACCCTTTCGACCACCGGGGTGAACCCCAACGTACAGGCGCCAAGTCGGGGTACAATGAGCATGCCCACACCTGCTCGGCGCCTCTCACCGGGAGCAACTCCAGAATGGAAAAGGGGCCAGCCCCTCTCAAGGACAGTGGTTCCAGAGCCCAAGCCCTGCATTGAGGTGAATCCAACTATATCTATCCGGAACCACTCAACCTCGCACACCAGCTCAGACTCCTTCCCCGCCAGAGAGGTGACATTCCACATCCCTAGAGTTAGCTTCTGCAGCCGAGGATCAGACCGCCAGAGTCCCCGCCTCTGGCAGCTGCCCAACTCACAATGCCCCTAAGGCCCCTCCTGCAGGTGGTGAGCCCGCGGGAGGGGAGGCCCATGTCACCCTTTCGGGTTGAGCCTGACCAGGCCCCATGGGCAAAGGCCCGGCCACCAAAAGCTCGCCTCCGTCCCCCACCTCCAGGCCTGGCTCCAGAGGGGGGCCCCGGTGACCCAAGTCCGGGCAAGGGAAACTCTGGTCCTTGTGATGTCAGCATCATAGGGGTGATTTGAGCCGCACTTTGTCTGGTCCCTCCCCTAGACACCTGTTTGCCATGGGTGACAGCAGAAACAGCAGCTCAAATCATAGCAGCAGCAACTTCCAGCAGCACTTCCTGCAGCTGCCACAACCTGCCGCGAGTTTCCACAGCTTTCCAGAGCTGCTGGAGCTGCTAACAGGCCAGCGTAACAGCGCTAACAGCTCAGACTGATACATTCAAGACCACTTTGTCCATGTGTAGTTGAGGAGGTTCAGGAGGGAAAGTCTTCCACCTCAAAGACGCTCTGTGGTCTAGCTGCTTTGTGAATCTCGCTTTGCATCTTGCCAGTGAGCTGAGCTGCTTTCTGTCAATCATTTCTGCCTAGGTATCCCGACCCGCCAACTCTCTGCCCCCTAATCAACCCACACCTCCCACCCCAACTTTAACTGCTCCCAAAGGTTTTGTTTGGATCAGAGAAAGCCACGCTCCAACTGATGGTTCTGTGAAGCCTTTATTTCGTCGCAGCAAATTTTTACAACATGACCACGAACCACCGTGAAAAACTAAAGAAAAACAAACATATCTTTCATCAATAAACAAACACATACAAACCAAAATATGCATTAAATAAAACACAATTACCGTGTGCGCCTTCTGACCAAACTTTCAGGAGTGGTTAGTCAAATTTCTGAGCACGAGCTGTTCTCCGTGTACATGCACTCTCATTTTCTCTTCTCTCTCTAAGCACATGCTCGTTAACCATGTGAACAACGCATGCACATGTCATTTCCCACTCCACCACAAGAGGTCAGCTCCGTGAAACACAATATATATTTTTTGGCTTACCTTTCAAAAAAAAAATAAATAAATAAATAAATTTTACCAATGAATAAAACATTTTTCTTTGCGACAGCTACACTGCCACCAAAATTACAAAAGGTTTGTACATAGACAATAAACAAAATCTTGTAATTTTTTAAACATAACCATAATCATTGTACGAACCCTTTACTGTCATTTGAGCATTTCATTCATTTTGCACCAGCACCACTAGTTTTTGAACTGGTCGCTCAAGAAAAAACACCTGTTTCAAGCGTTCACCCTTCTTACCCAAATCTCTTTGTCCTATTTGTATCTTAACCTTTCGCACTAAACCATCATCATCTCTGTCTGCTCCAACTACTTTTGCTAGCTTCCACTCATTCCTGGGAAGGTTGTCTTCCTTGACTAGCACTAAGTCTCCTACCTTTACATTTCTTTTGGTAGCATGCCATTGCTGTCTCAGGCTGATGTTGGTTAAATATTCCTTGCGCCATCTGTGCCAGAAAAGCTCTGTGAGATACTGCACTCTGCGCCATCTCTTTCTGGCATATAAATCTTCTCTGGCAAATCTACCTGGAGGTGGAAGTGGCACTGTCTCTTTCATCGTAAGCAGATGGTTAGGCGTTAAAGGCTCGAAATCCTTTGGATCATTGATTGTCTCAACAGTTAGGGGACGACTGTTTACGATCAACATTGCCTCGTAAAACATGGTTCTTAAAGACGAGTCATCAAGCCTTCCAGCGGCTTGTGCCAGAACAGAACTCAGAACACTCCTCACAGTTCTGATTTGGCGTTCCCAAACACCACCTCGGTGACTTGCATCGGGAACATTCAATTGAAAGTCACACTGGTTTTTAGCTAAATAGGTAGCAATCCTGTCCTTATCTAGTTCTGAAAGACACCTTTCGAACTCATTTTTTGCGCCGACAAAATTAGTCCCTTGATCAGATCTAATCTGTCTAACTGCCCCTCTGATGGCAATGAAACATCTTAACCCATTTATAAACGAGTCCGTGGAGAGATCTTCCAGCATCTCAATATGAATAGCCCTGGAGCTCAAACAGGTAAACAATAGACCATAACGTTTACATTCTTTTCTACCCTGTTTGGTGAAAAAGGGGCCAAAACAGTCTAGACCGGTGTATGTGAAAGGGGGTGAGGGATCTACTCTTTCTGGTGGTAAATCAGCCATTCGCTGCTCTTCTGTTGACCCTCTCACCTTTCTGCATGTCACACAACTTCTGATGTGCTTAGCCACAACCTTGCTGACACCCATAATCCAGTACCCATTGGCTCTGAGGGTGTTCAGAGTTTGACCTCTGCCTTGATGTTGTGCCTTCTTGTGACAATAATCAAGAATCAGTTGAGTGACAATGCCTTCCTTAGGAAGAATCACTGGGTGTTTAAGTTCAAATGATGCAGTGGATTTTCTTAACCTGCCCCCTACCCTAAGTAGACCATTCTCAAGAATGGGATCAAGTTGGTACAACTTGTATGTTTTGGGCAGTTTGACTGCACTTTGACTCAGTTGTTTTAACTCTTGTTCAAAGGCTTCTCTCTGTGCAGCTTTTATGAGTGCTAAAGATGCTGCCTGTCTCTCTTCAACACTAACTGGTCCTGTTTTATCTTTTTTCGTGAGTCTTTTTATTCTTGCAGCAACATTAAGTGCAGTATTCCAGTCTGAAAATCTAGAGAACCTCTCCAGAAAACCGTCCGTCTCCGAGGCCTGTGTTTTTAGAGCTTTCACTTCAGGATCTCCAACTAAAAGCTCAGGAGGAAGTGGATTAGTGACCAGCCTTTGCTCCCAAAGAAATCTTGGTCCAGTGATCCAGTTTGATTCAGTGAGCTCTGCCACCTTTAGTCCTCTAGATGCGTGATCTGCTGGATTTTGGTCTGTTTCAATGTAGAACCATTGATTCGGATCTGTGAGGTCTCTGATCTTTTGTACTCTATTTGCTACAAAGACATGAAATCTGCGTGCTTCATTTTTTATGTAGCCAAGCACTACCCTGGAATCTGTCCAGAAAAACTCCTCATCTATCTTTAACTCTAGCTCTGCTCTGAGGAAGTTGCTTACTCCTGCAGAAACTGCAGCCGCAGTGAGCTCAAGGCGTGGTATGGTGACTACTCTCGTGGGTGCTACTCTGGCCTTTGCTATGACCAGGGTACAGTGTACCTTGTCATTTGATACAAGTCTAATATATGAACATTGCCCGTAACCACTACTGCTAGCATCTGAGAAATGATGCAGCTCTATTTTCTGGATTTCACCAAAGTTTTCAGGAATGAAGCATCTCTGTATTTTAATCTTTGAAAAATTTCCAAGATCAAGGAGCCATGCTTTCCATTTAGTTTCCAGTGCAGGTGGAACGGGTTCATCCCATCCAACGCCTCGTTTGCACATTTCTTGAAGGATTTGTTTTCCGGTCAGTATGAAGGGAGAAAGAAATCCCAACGGATCATACACACTTGCAACGGTTGCCAGGATCCCTCTTCGAGTGGCTGGCTTTTCCTTAAGATTTACATTGAATGAGAATGCATCTGTTTCTACATTCCATTTGACTCCTAGAACACTTTGCATCGGAATGTCAGAGTAGTTCAGACTTACATCTTTGCCATTACAAGCACGCTCACACTCTGGTATGACATCCAAGACCTCCCTTTTGTTACACACAAATTTGTGTAGACGCAACTTGCCTTTTGCACAGATTTCTCGTGCTTGGCTGACCAGCTGTTTTGCTCTTTGGATCGAGTCAACACTGATCAGCCCATCATCAACATAAAAGTTTTTTTGAATGAAGTTGGCTGCTTCGGGGTAGTCCTTCTCATGTTCACGAGCAAGAAACTTCATGCCATAGTTTGCACATCCTGGTGAGGATGATGCTCCAAAGATATGCACACGCATGCGATATTCTTTGGGCTCAGTGTCAGTTTCCCCATCCTGCCACCACAGGAACCTTAAGAAGTCTCGGTCTTCCGGACTGACATGAAAGCGGTGGAACATTTTTTCTACATCACATGTGATGGCGATTTGATGCTGCCGGAATCTGCAAAGAACTCCAATGAGGGTATTGGTCAAGTCTGGACCAGTCAGAAGGTGCTCATTTAAAGAAGTGTGCTCACTTTTAGCACTGCAGTCAAACACGACTCTAATTTTCTCTGGCTTTCTTGGGTGATACACCCCATGGTGAGGTATATACCATGTATTACCAAGCTGGGATGTGCTGTCTGCTTCTTCTGCGTCACCATCTTCAAAGACACTGTTCATGAATCTCACATAATCCGCTTTGTATTTTGGATTCCTTTTGAATTTTCCTTTCAAATATTTCAGACGTACTGTTGCAAGTTGCTTATTATTTGGAAGTTGCGGACGTTGTCTGAAAGGTAAAGGCATTTCCAAATGACCTTCATCATTATAATGAACATTTTCATTCAGTAACTGCAAAAACTGAATATCCTCTTGTGATATGTTTCCTTCTTTGGGGTTTGTGTCTGTAAAATCTGTTTCCAACACCTTGAGAACAGAAGAAGGTGTGATGGATGGCAGCTCTTTCACAGCAACACGATGGCATGATCCTGTGACATCCCTGGCATTTGACCAAGACTGAGTGGATCCCACTATACTCCAACCTAAGTCTGTTTTTACAGCGTAGGGGTCATAGTCATTGCCTGCTATCACCTTTCTTGGTTTTAGAGCTCTTGCGCAATCATAACCAATCAGAAGTGCTGCAGGACAGTTTAACAGATTGGGCATTTCCTTCGCAATACTGTGCAAGTGAGGCCATGCTTTTGCAGTGTTACAAGTTGGAATACTGCTTTGTTCAACTGGAATGTATTCACGAGTGTATGTGGGTGGGAGCCCTATGTATTCTTGTGAGCGGTATCCTCTTACTCGAAGTCCACTCACTCTGTGACTTGGCACGACAGAACCTTTGTCTGTTATGGTTGTGAGCTTTAACTTCACAGGTTCTGTAACTGCTTGAATTCCTTCACAGATTCCTTGGTCAATGAAAGTATTGCTGCTTTGTGTGTCTAGCAGAGCATAAACTAAGGTTTCCTGTTTATTACCTTTTGCACAAGACAGCCAGACAGGAACAATCATTGAAGTTCGATCACTTTTGTCCACTGTCACGTTGTTCGACACAGCCAACGTGTTTTCCTCTGGTGGTGGCGTTTCAGATTTTTCCACTTGGACACGATCCTCATGAAGTGGAGTAGGATGACCTTTCCTGCAAATATTACAGTTAGCTCTCTGACGACAGTTTTTGGAAAAATGTCCAACTCTAAGGCAGCCGAAACATATGTTGTTTTCAGTAACAAATTTCTTCTTTTCTTCGAGTGGCATTGCTGCAAACCTTTCACATTTGTAAATGAAGTGACTTTCCTTACAGCAAATGCATTCAATCTGCTTTTTGTTCCAAGCTGAAGACATTTCAGTTTTAGCTTTGTTGCTCTGTGCTGCACTAGAGGTCTTTGAAGTTTTGGTCACCTTTGTTGTAGCTAGGACATTCGCTTTAAGGCGTTTTTGCTCCTTTTCTGGTTTTTCGAAGGCCTTTAATGCAAACAGAGAGGAGACTGGGTTACATGCTATTCGTGCTTCCTCAGCTACGAATTCCGCAAACTCTGCAAACCCTGGATATTCTTTTCCTTCATCCAACACTTTTGTCACATGTCTGTTCCATCGAGTTGTTGCCCAGTCGGGTAGTTTTCTGAGTATTTTTTGATTTTCCTCACAATCGTCTAAAACCCTGAGACCCTGCACATAGGGCATAGCATTTTCACAAGAAATAAGGAAATCACTGAACTCCCTTAGTCTGAGTGACTCCCTTGACCCAATCTTTGGCCAACTATTTAGTTTTCCCCTGAATGCTCTCTGTACAACAAAAGGATGGCCATAACGTTTATTTAAGGCCTCCCAAGCCTGTGTGTAGGCTTCGTCATCGCTGCGATAGAATGTTCCTTCTAACACACTAAGTGCTTCTCCACTTATGTATTTTTTCAGATAGAACAGTCTATGTGCTGAATTTGCACAGCTCGTCTCAATAAGAGCCTTAAAAGAAGTGCTCCACTCTATGAACTTCAGTGGATCTCCAGTGAACACAAATGGCTCTGGAGCTGGAAGTCTCGTCATAGTCAGGGATTCCTTTAGTGCTTCAACTAAGGACATCTCACTATCTTTCACTGCTATCTTACTGTCACTAGTTTGAGGAACAGAAACTCTAGTTGAGATTTGAGTGTTTCTTGTAACAGGAAAGGCAGCTGGGACTGAACTCAAACGAACTTGGGGGCATGGGCTATTGTTTAGCTGTACTGAGGGCTGACTTAACAAAGTGGACCTTCTTTCACACTCTCTTATTTCAGCATTCGCCTTTGACTCCTCTTCAGCATAAACATTATATTCAGCTTCTATTGCCTCAAGATCTCTTTGATTTTCCAACATTTTCAACTTTTCCTGTTGAGCCACTATCTCTTGTCTTTGGGCAGAGATTTCCATTTCTCTACTAATTTCAGCCCGTTTTGAAGCTAAACGTGCAGCAGCTTCTGCTCTTTTTGCAGTTAACTGACTGCTTTGCTGACTTGAGCTGCACTGACTTTTTCCAGCTCTTGATACTGTTGAACCATATATTGACTTTGCATCCTGTCTTTGTAGTAACTTCTGGAGTGATTCCTTCACAGTTTCCGTATCAAACTCCTTGTCTACATTTGCATAACGCCTTTTCAGTAGGAGAATGAGTTCAGCAGAGACTGAAGAGCAACTATCCATTTTCCTTCTTATGTCTTGAGATGGTGCTGCTAATACACGTATAGCGTCATAATCACATTTTACAGCTAACTCACATTGATCAATCGCACGGATCCTGTCACCTAACTCTGCTTTAGAGCACTGCACTTTGAGTTTGGACCTGGTCAGCTGAACTTCTGTCTTAAAGCGCATGTAAGTTGACAAAAAACTTCTCTCCTTATCTATCAACTCATCTTTTTTAAGCTCAAGCATCTTTTCAGTCAAATGTTTCTCCCTCTCAGAACGTCTAACTTCTGGTTCACCAGGAGGACCTGGTTGGGGTAATCCGATTTTGTGTATTTCAAGATCTGCACAAATCTCCCCTAGACGTACTTCAACCTGTACCCTTTCTGAATCCTCGGGGTCACTATCTAACTTGTTTTCTAACTGAGCCTTTTCAGACTTTAAAGCTTCAATAATGACCTCCAAATCACATAATTCAGTTGCCATTTTCACAGTAATATTGGTAATATTGACTGTATCTTTCAAGTAGTTAACAAAGACAGGGACTTAACAATTGCAACCCTCTTATATCAAACACCAAATAATATTAGTGTGACTGAGTAAACATTTCAGAAACCCTTTTACACATAACTCTTCTTTGACTTTCCTTGCCTCTGTCTTAACGAACTATAATGACACAGTCTGACCTGATATGCATGATTATGCATGATGGTGAAATGTTACTGTAGCAGTCCTTTCTCAAAACCTTGGCCGCTGATTTGGACACCCAGCTGCTGCAGAACTGTAGACATGGAGGCAGATGGATGTAGACTTGCACCTTGGCTGAAGTTCTTCAGGCCGAAGCCGCACCGAAGTTGCTCGCACCCTCGCTGACTGGCCTCGTGTCCAACGGCAGCACAGATGATGAAGTTTCTCTCCGTAGCGACCCACGCATAGCACCGACAGGCGACGTTTTTCACTTTAACTGCTCCCAAAGGTTTTGTTTGGATCAGAGAAAGCCACGCTCCAACTGATGGTTCTGTGAAGCCTTTATTTCGTCGCAGCAAATTTTTACAACATGACCACGAACCACCGTGAAAAACTAAAGAAAAACAAACATATCTTTCATCAATAAACAAACACATACAAACCAAAATATGCATTAAATAAAACACAATTACCGTGTGCGCCTTCTGACCAAACTTTCAGGAGTGGTTAGTCAAATTTCTGAGCACGAGCTGTTCTCCGTGTACATGCACTCTCATTTTCTCTTCTCTCTCTAAGCACATGCTCGTTAACCATGTGAACAACGCATGCACATGTCATTTCCCACTCCACCACAAGAGGTCAGCTCCGTGAAACACAATATATATTTTTTGGCTTACCTTTCAAAAAAAAAAAAAATAAATAAATAAATTTTACCAATGAATAAAACATTTTTCTTTGCGACAGCTACACCAACTATTGCTTTTTCAGGCATTTTTCAAATTCATCAGTCGGTGGAGTTACGCAAAAAATAAGGGGTGTAGTTACACCAAGCGGCAACCTCCGCCTGTAAAATTTGAAGCCTGAAGTGAAGTGAAGTGCACTGAAGTGGCAATGCAAAAAAACTGCAGTTCAACCGTCATCCGCAAGCGGCTGGCTCCAAAACAGAGCAAATCCCCATAGATTCAAATGTTAAAAAGGCCAACTTCACAGCAGAAATAAACATGTTTAAAGCCTGGCACAAAAATCCATTTTAGGATTAATAAGTCAAGTTTACCTTCATGACAACGGTGGTGGTGGTGGTGGTGGGGGGGTTCTAAGTCATCCGTTTGGATGTTATTTAATCTTAAGATTCGGCATATTTAGGGGTGTGTCCTTTTGATTGACAGGTATCCAATATCCTCAGAAAGAAGGGAGAGTGCTAACAGCATGCCGTAGTTTTAGCCCGCCTACCTCCGTTGCCCTGGGTTAGCTCGGTTAGCGCTTATCTACAGGCAGCTCGGAGTTTGATGGTTGTCAGTCATCTACCGCCACCTTCACAGTCCCCCTCTCAGCTCCACCTCTTTGCCCATTTTTGGATTTTCCGGGACTAACAACACACGCGACGCTACCAAGATGGCGATGGTGGGAACCCCCAACAAGCTTCAACTTTTGCTCTTCAGAAACCTATGGGTGACGTCGCAGAGGCTCCGTCCATCTTTTATATACAGCCTATGAGTTACACTTTAAGCTAAAGTTTAAGATACATCAAAGCTCTTAAAACATACAGATTTTTCTTTAGGATTAATTTGAACTTAATTTAAGCCTTTAATTGTGTGTTGAGTTAATCCTGCCAGTTTATGTTCCCTAACAGAAAATGCCAATGCAGAAGCTTATGAGATAAAGGGGTAAAAAAAATGTTCTATAAAAATTGGTGTAGATAAAACTGTATCATGACATGTTACGGAGAAGTCTTGTAGACCATCCCTTATATTGTCTACATGTTTCTACACTGCAAAAAACTGTAGTACCCATTTTGTCTTCCGTTCCATCAGTATACAGTCCGGGCATCGTCAACATCCACATCAAACATCCTCCAGAAGCCTCCGTTCAGGTCCACCAAGTCTCTCAGCTAGATGATTACCATAACAACCAGCAGAAAGGCTCCTCATCCTCCACCAGCTACAGCTACCATCACACAGAGAGCAACCAGAAAATTCAGCGCCACGGCTACAACGTAGTTTATCCCAACCAGCATGGCTACCAGGTTCCTCAGTACCAACCCGTCACCTCCAAGAACATGCTGGGTCGCTGCTTCCAGGAGACGGCTGCTGGTCAGGTACGCAGACATTGACCAGTACGGGAAATAAAACACAGTTAACTACACTTAATGTATTTTAAAGGAACAGATGGTATATTTTTTACTCTAATAATGTGCTTCTGTAACTGCACGGGCAACTTGGCTTATGTGACTGTAGACTTGTCTTTTTTACCCTCCATCTGCCTGGAATAATAGAATCTACTTGCAGTTATCTATTTCAGACCTGTTAAACCAAGATTAGCACAAGTGCTGGAGGCATTAATCACAGAGGGTAGTTAAAATGGACAAATTTATGGGTCCAGTTCCAAAACAATATAACATGAGCCTGGTGGTTGGCATCGATAATCAGGTCCTGGAGATGAGGGATGTGAAATAGAGTACAAATTTATTGTTTGATGGTTAAAAAAAAAAACCTCCATCTGTTGAGTTTAAGTGAAAGTCTTACATTTTCCACTTCCAGGTCACATTTTGTAGAGCAGTTGTTGCCATAAAGATAAGAGCTGAGAGGAGGAAAGTATCTGAACATGTCCACCTGATTTAGAGGTGGAGTTGATCAGGTGTGTTTGACATCAGAGGATCAAACATGAAGAAGTCATATACAGAAAGACCGCTCAGTACTTCACCTTGTTTCATCCGTTTCTTCTGATGCTTCAGTGTGGGAAGGGGAAGGCCCTGCCAGTCCTCACCAAGCAGGAGCAGTGCTGTGGGACCATAGGGACCTCCTGGGGCTTTAACAAATGCCAGAAATGTCCGAAGAGATCATGTAAGTATAACTTGTTTATTTCAATCATGCTTCAGGTCATACTTGTTTTAATTTTATTCATATTAACAAAGAATGAGGGGCAGGTATTCAGTAAGTTACAGCATGTGCAGCTTGATATCAATAAATCTTATTCACTGGACCTTTTAAAGGGTAATGATGGCTGGAACATCAGGGTGTGGGCTGGCCTACGCCGGGTGGTTGTCTGGGGGGGCCTAGTCCTCCTAGCCATGGTTCGGGCCCTCTGCCTTTGGGGGGTGGGGCGGCCGCCTCTGGGCTCCTGGGGCCCTGGGCCCTTCGCTTGGGCTACCCTGGGTGGCCGGTCCCTGGCGGGGCCAGTGGCTGCTGATCTTGGCCCACTGGGACCTGTGCCCCAAGACTGTGGGGGGCTCTTGCTGGGGCTCTCCTCTGCCGCCCTTCGGGTGGGGCCGGAGTCGTCTTCGGGGTGGGGTAGCTTGGGTTAGCGCTCCGGGGCTGCTGCTGAGGGCCCGGGTCTCTGGGCTGTCATTTTGCTTGCTATGATGCTGGACAGGACAGGTTAAAAAAAAAGAAAGAAAGAAAAAAAGGGTAATGATTGTGCCCAATTCCAGTCCTCAAGATTTACTATCCTGCAACTTTTAGATGCAACCCTTCCCCAACACACCTGAATCAAATGAATGGCTCGTTACCTGTGGTGTCTGCAGAGCTGAATGACATGTGGATGAGGGGAATTGAGCCCTTTGATTCAGGTTTACTTGAGAAGGGTTGCATCTAGAAGTTCCAGGATACTACATCTAGAGCAGAGGTCCCCAACCCTGGTCCTCAAGGCCCACTATCCTGCAGGTCTTAGATGTCTCCCTGCTGCAACACACCTGATTCAAATGAATGGCTCAGTTGCAGACTTGTGCAGAGCCTGTCAGAGAGCCGTTTAATTTGAATCAGGTGTGTTGCAGCAGGGAGACATCTAAGACCTGCAGGATAGTGGGCCTTGAGGACCAGGGTTGGGGACCTCTGATCTAGAGGACTGGACTTGGGCACCCCTGGTGTAAAGTATTTCTATGCAGTGTAATTCTTGGTGCTAACTTTGGCAGTAATTTCACTAACATTTTGGGAACAGCGATAGTGTAGATAAAAGCAATTTACATGAGCTCCCTTTCCAAACAACTTTGATACACTGTGCCGGTACCATGGAGGAGGCGATGTGTTAAAACAATACCAGGCTGAATTTAAACATACCACAAACCAATGATTAACCCTTGGGAAGAGTGCATGTTTGTATAGTATATGCAGGGGCAGATCTAGAAAAATATTGATGGGGTGGCAAGAGAGGAGCAGGAATTTTTCAGGGGTGGCAACAGTAGCATAAGTGTCTGTGTGTGTATAACACACACGCACACACACATATATATATATAGATATATATATATATCTATATATATATAGATATATATATATATATTAGTGCTGGGCAACTTTTCAAATTTTTGTGGCTCTTCATTAAAAATATATATTAAGCTGCCTTTTTGAAAAGTCTGGTAACATCTGCGTCTCTAAAGAAGTTTTATTTAGCTGGCTGAGGGAAAAATGGCTCTTTGGATTGGAAAGGCTGCAGACCCCTGCACTAAACACATAAACAGGTTTAGCAGCAGTTTTCTCTTTAAACAGCAACAGTTCAAATATTTTTTCATATATATTTATAAAATAACATATTTATGACAAAGAAGGATGAAATGTTCAGGATTTACTAACTAAAAGGTAAAAAGTCAGCAGGATGAATTTAAAGCTGTGAAGCTGCTTCCTTCTAAACACAGAAGGAACAATATGTGATGAATATCAGCATCAGGTGAACAGACAGAAAGCAGGATTAGAATCTCACAGCTTCTAGATGGTGAGGAGAGAGAAATATTCACAATATGCACAATAACTTCCATCCATGTACCTTCACTGCTTCATTATCCAGATTTCTGGCCTATAAATTCTCTAAGTCTGCATTCTTAGCTTAACTGTATTGGCTTCACCTGCATCCTCCGCTACCAGGAGTGTAGCGTCAGGTCTGTAGATGTAACTATAAACATGTGTGGTATCCACAGAAAGTCCAGAATTTCAGCTACCAGCTCAGTAAAACCATTTCTATCACCAACAAACAGTTAAGAAAACAATAATTCAAAAACCAGGTACACGAAGTCCGAACACATGTAAACACAGATGATGTCTCCCCATGAACACGAACAAATGACTACTCTATTGAAAGCTCACATCTCACAGATTCCACAGCTGGAAGTTTCATCTTAATATGACCAAGATTCACCAAACCAGAGACAGAAGAAGGCCCGATTTATGCTGCACGTTTGTAAAAGTCAGAAAACATGTCTTACCTTTGTTGTCTTGCATAAATTAAAGACGCATTTATTTAAAATAAATAAATAAATAAATAAAAAGTTTCTTATTGTCTTGTGGGAGCAGTTTCCCGTCCAAAAATCACGATGTTCTGCCGTCTGCATGGGTTTAGACAGACAAAGAGAAAATGGCTTCTTCTTCTTCTTTCTTAAGTTCCAGACAGAAAATGTTTCTTCATGTTAATAAAGCCGCTCTCTCCTGATTACATCAGACGCACCGCTGCAGCAGGGAAGAGAGACATGGACGCCGTGTTTCTGTCATCAAAGCTAGCGTGATTAAAGATATTAACGGCGTTGCGTTAACGGGTGATTAACGCGTTAACGTGCCCAGCACTAATATATATATATATATAGATGTATGAGTATATGTTTGTTTAGATGGAAATATAAATGAATAGATAAGTCATGGATTATTAATTGTAAATAAAGAGAAAATCTTGTCTTTATCCGTCTAGTGTTCAGATTTTAGATGAAGGTCTGATTTGGAGCAGGCAAAGTGGTTCATACTACAGCATAAATCTTTAGGACAGTTTTATGTTTCCTCACTTTAACATCAGGAACAAAGAGAAATGAGATTAAAAACACTTATATGTTGACTTCAACCACACAATGAAAGTCATGACAATGTCTACCAAGAATAATGTCTGGTATTGTTGTTTAAATATACTAAACAACACTGTGAACTTGGTGCAGCAGGAAACTGTTTGAGAGGGGACCATTTTCACTGCTGCACCACTAAACCTGCTGCAGGATACTTAGTGGGAACCATTTTTCACTGCTGCACCAATAAACCTACAGCAAGAAAATGAAAATGGAGGGGGCATGGCATGGAGACCTGCTAATTAAAGTTTTCCACCACTGTTCAAACAGCAGAGAAATGCAGCAGTCCTTTCAGTTCTTCTTTCTCTGTGATTTCCCTCTTGTTTTGACTTTCCTGATGGTGATGGAAGATGTTTTGTTCTCCTGGAATTTCTCAAAGGCTTCACATTCCCAACAGAGAAAAGCTCTCATCTGCACAAATAAAAGTTTTAGAGGGTTTTTATTTCTGCATGTAGCAACTTTCACTGACTCTTTACCCATTGAGCTGCTGTGGTATTTAGATGTTTCTGTTTCATCTGTCCCAGCAGGCTCATTAAGTCATGATTTCACATGCTGTGTCAGCATGAGATCTTCACTGTGTGTGGTTTCTTAGCACAGGTAAGCAGATATGAGATGAAAAAGTTCAGCCTCAGGGCTTTGTCAGAAATGTTCTGAACTGTTTTAAATCAAAACGCAGGCAGTGCTGGTGAAAGCGGCGCAATGAATTGATGCTTTCAGAAGCTATTTTAAAGATCAGTTACCCTTAAAATGAAACTTTAGCCTGAGCTGCTTTTATGAGAGAGAGCAACATAACCAAGTGGCTTGACTTTACACCCCGAAGAGGTTTTAATACATTGATAGACTCTCAAATATAAAATAAAGATCCAGCTTTGTGCTAGGAATTAACAGACATGTGACTTGCACCACAAGCGTTATTTCCAGACAGGAAAAGCACTAAATGCCACAGTGGCAGGTGGTGCCTGACGTTGCCTCACAACTTTTCTTTTATAAATCAAGTGCCAACCCTTTTATGTACAGTAGCAGCTGGCTATTCAACACTACTCCCTTTATAGAAGTATGGAAGTTGTCTTTGAAACCAAAGCTACTGGATGTAGCGCATAAAGAGTCACAGAGCTGCAGCACTTTCCACAGCTCAGATGAGGAACAGATGGACCCAAGTTTGAAGAGAGAATAAAATCATAAAAAGCCCAAAATACACCCACGGTCCTCTTCATCAGGACCACCTACTAGTACCGGGTCATCTTCTACATCAGCACCACCTTCTAGTACCAGGTCATCTTCTACATCAGCACCACCTTCTAGTACCAGGTCATCTTCTACATCAGCACCACCTTCTAGTACCGGGTCATCCTCTTCACCGGCTCCACCTTCTAGTACCGGGTCGCTTATCTGCTTACAAGCTTAACAAGCAGGTGAACAGATGTAGGTGATGAAGCATAACCCAGAGTGTGTAACCTGAACTACAGTGCTTCTTCCCCGTTAAAGTCTCATAGGCTAGGTTCACACTGCAGACTGAAGTCACCCAAATTAGATTTTTTGCCCTATGCCACCCGTATCTGATCTTTTCATAACAGTTTGAACAGTTTGAACAATTTTTTCAAAGGCGACCATGGCCACTTGGATATGTGAGCTTCAATCCAGTATATATCTGACCTTTTGCCATGCGACTTCAGTCTAAACGGTCAGGTCACATTAATCCGATCTACACGTCATACACAACATTGTTTATAAACCCTTATCTGTAAAGGCCTCACATCACTCTCTCACCACTCCTGGCTGTGACTCTGTACCCATACGTTTCTCTGTGCAGGCGTTGCTGCCACTGCTCCACAAAACACCATGGCCACAAATCTGGATCTCCTCTTTTGTAATCTCCTCCCTAAAACAATGCCATTGAAAATGTGCTGGCTACAGTTGCGCAATACCTTTAGTATTGCAACATATGCTCCGCTGTTACTGTCCGTGTTTACTTCTACAAACACGAAGACGTCACACACACACTCACTGTCACGTCGTTGTGTCTTCTATGCATGCGGGACACTTTCGGTGCGCATAAGGTTCATACACGAGATCACATACAAGTCGCATTTAATTGGAAATGTGAACAGACAAAAAAAATAAATAAATAGGATGTCACAAAAAAACAAAAAAAAACAAAAAAAAACAAATTGAGCATTATGCCCTGCAGTGTGAATGTAGCCATAAACAGTGTGAGGGGGCGGCCCAGTGTTTGTGGCAGGGTCATGAATCCAGATTTCTGCTGTTGCACAGTTTAGTGTGAAACAGTCCATTGTTTCCTGGAGACACTGGTAGCTGGTGAATAAATTGGCCTTGTTGTTTGCCTTTGAACAATCTCCTTTCAGGTATTTGGGTACCACCTCCCCACTGGTTCCTTTGTGCAGTAGTACAGTAGAAACCTGCAGCAGCGATTTGACTTTGAGTCTGAGCTTTACTGTAAGCTACTGATGCCGTCTGATCAGCTGTTAGCCGCCCCTGACCTGCAGTTCCCACCCTCCTGCTTTCTACAGTCAAATCCTGATTCTTTCTTCATTGATCTCCATCTCTTCTCTTTTACATATAGTTTTATCATAAAGATTTGAGTTAGAATCAACATTAATCTATCAATATTAGCCATGCTGTTAATTATTATATATTCAGTTATAGTTTTATCATTTTTCGTCCTTCTGGCTTCTCTCTGTGTGAGAAATAGGGGGAAATTTGTTCTCTGTGATTCATATAAAAGAATGACAAAGAAGTTATTACTCTGCATAATATCAGTTTCTTGTATTATTTTAAATGAATAAAATAAAATTATTACTTAGTTTTACTTAGCTTAATGATTCACTCAGTTTAATTGTAATTTCTTTATTTAAAATTACAAAGTTTTGGGATACAAATCTTCAGAACTTTGGAAGAGTTTCAGCCTTCATTCTTACATTTTACTACAGTTTGTACAGGGCACCGCTGTGTTTCTTACAGGCTGTTTTTTGCACATTTTAAATAGATTTTTCATTTGGATTTAATATGTAACATTGATTAAATGAATTCATGATTATTTGATCTCTAGACTTGTTGTCTAATATCTGTCTGTTTGACTGTGAATTAAATGACTAAGGCTACTCATTGTTTTTCTCATTTCCTCAGCCATCCCCCTGATAGATTGTCCTCAAGGATACAAGAAAGTCAACACTTCCCATTGCCAAGGTAAGACCTTCAGCAGTTTCTGTTAACCCAGTTCAACTTATTGATGATTCTCTGATGGAGTTTGGAACAAAGTGGTGGGCCACAACTCATCTTTGCTTTGAAAGACTAAACTATTAATGGATGCTCTTTTTATACCCAGCTCTGGCACCCTCACCTGTCACCAGTTAACACTAGAAGTCCCAGGAATTTTGATGTCTCCCTAAAGTCCCAGAGAAGGGTCGAAAGACCTTTAGTCCAAACTGACGACTCTGCTGGCAAAAATTAGCATCTCTTCATTTGTAAATGCAGCCATTACCTGAGGAATGCACCCATTGCATCCAGCCCCTCCTTGTTACCTTGAAACGTCTGGTAAATTCTGTGGCAGTGGGGGATGGTGGGCTGAGGGGGATAAATAGTAGCTAGCTTCACCTCGAACAAATAGAAGGAAGCAAAATGCAGAGGCGGCTTACAACTCAGCAGGCATTGGACCTGATCCTCAGCGATACAAACCCTTGTGACTCAGATGGAGAAGAGATACAAATTCAGCTGGATTCGGACTCTGACTCTGAGCAGTCTTCAGGTAAGATTTGAAACTATTATTGAACTTTTTGGTATGACAAATTTCTTTCTTTCTGCTTTGTCCTGTACTGTGAGTTGCAACACTGGAATTTCTCCATTTTGGTACAAATAAAGGATTTTTTTAATCTTATTTCCAAAACATCCTATTTTCGTCCTCTGAAATTGTGAAATTGTTTACCTTGCAGATGATGAGACTGCTCCACTGCCAGAAAAGAGGGCTCGGTTGGGAAGTGAGAGGACAGAGATGGCTAAAGATGGCACAGTGTGGCATGAAGAACAGCTGGGGACATGTCTCAATTTCACCCCAATAGAACCATACGGCACAGATGGAGAGCCAACTGCTAAGGCCAGAAGAAGTATCCGGACTCGTCTTCAAAGCTTCTTCTGTTTTATAACACTTGAAATGCTTCGTAGCATTCAAGAATGGACCATTCAGCATGCACGGCAAAAGGAGCAGGCAGATTGGTTCATGAACCTCCCAGAACTAATGGCATTTATTGCAATTATTATCTTGCGGGGGGTGAAGAAAGTTCCATCACTACGTGACAATTGGTCAGCAGAGCTGGGAAACCCACGAATCATTGCTACTATGGCCCGAAAGCGCTTCCAAAACATCATGCAACACCTACGCTTTGATAACATGTTCACACGCAGTGAGCGAGTGGAGACAAATAAGTTTGCTGCAATTTCTAATCTGTGGGAATCTTTTGTCAATAACTGCATCAGATCTTATAACCCTGGTCGACACATCACTATTGATGAACAGACTCGCTGCAGTTTTCTGCAGTACATTGCAACAAAACCGGACAAATTTGGCATTAAGTTTTGGCTGGCTTGTGACTTGAAATCAAAGTACATTTGCAATATCCTGCCATATCTTGGCAAGGACCCCAGTCGTCCCAGTGGAGAGAGACTCTCTGAGAGTGTAGTGATGAGGCTGATGGAGCCGTTCATGGATAAGGGCAGAACTGTAACAACAGACAATTTTTTTACATCGCTGTCCCTTGCGCAACGACTGCTTAGCCGGAAAACCACCATCCTTGGCACAGTCAACAAGATTCGCCGGGAAATTCCTCAGTCAACTAGACTGAAGGACCACACTAAATTCACCACTCGAGTGTTTTCCACCACTGGTGCAACACTCACAGTATATGCGCCGAAACGGAAAAAGACTGTCTATCTTCTCAGCAGCATGCACAATGTGGTTGAGACTGAGAATACCACCAAAAGGAAGCCAAACACTGTCACACAATACAACACCACAAAGTGTGGTGTGGATGTGATGGACCAGATGGTGCGGGAGTACAGCGTGCGTGCAGGAACACGGAGATGGCCAGTCGCCGTGTTCTACAACATGATCGACATGGCGGCACGGAACGCTCATGTTCTTCATAAGGAATGCACCGGAGTGCAGGAGAGAAGAGTGGACTTCCTGGTTGAGCTCGCGAAAGAGTTGGCCAACTCTCATGTGAGTCAGAAGAAGGCACATAAGGAGCAACTGCTTCAGCAGCAACCTCCCACACCTAGCCCTGGGAAAAGGGCAAAATGTCAGGTCAACCATCGATGCAAGAACAATTGCGCAACTGTAAGATGTGTTGACTGCTACAAATACACATGTGGCAAATGCAGGATGGAGATACCATGGAAGTGCCAAGCATGTTTGGACTTAGCACAGACGGACTGCTGAAAGAGCAGAAAAGCCATTCACACAAGGGCATGCCACTGTAGCCTTGTGTAAATATTTGTGAAATTGTTTCATTACTTGCATTATTTTAACTGTTTTGTTGTTTTTTTTTATGACAAAAATAAAAAGCATTGGAAAAAATTCACAGTTGTTCTTTTATATCTTTGTCATGTTGACATTTATGCCCTCTTGACTTAGACACTAATGCTTCTGGACATTTTACTCACAGACCCTGCCTGTACCACCACAATCAAAAAATGTTCATTTTAAATATTCAAAATTGTTCATTGCTTGGGCTTTTTGGACATATGAACATTGGGTTAGAAAGTTTGAAAAATTGGTAAAAAATTCTGAAAAATTTGTATTTTTTCATTTGTATGAAAAGAGGAGAGCTGGACCTTTTAAAGTGATTTTTTAAAAAAATATGAATTCATCATTTTGTCATATCATTCTAAATTGTTTGCTTTTTTATTGAAGGCCCACAATGATTATCTTTTTTTTTTTCTTCTAAAAGCACACAAATGTGTCGAGGAGGTATATATCATATATCATATCAAATATATTTTTAATTATTTGAAATATACTAGAATGCAGGAAAACCTTTCTGAATCTGTTTGAGGTCTACTCCAATCTCATACTCAGGGGACCAAGCAGTGTCTCAAGCCAAGCTTTGGGCAAAAGTTGACAGTCCAGTTTCAAGAGTCTACAGTGTCTCCCCTAAGTATGCGCCCTCCTGGGGTGTGCCAGTAATTGACTCGTCTACAAACAAAAGAAGCTGTTCGCAGCTTAAGACAGGATTTTAGCTAAAATCCTACTGGTCAATCGACCCATCTCTGGGTTGTAAAGGTAGAAAGGTCAATTGACCCCTCTCTGGGACTTCTAGTGTTAATCTGCTAGCAGCAGTGCATTTTAAAACATTTTCTGTTGCGTCTTGTACACCTGTTCGCCTCCACACCAGCTCTTTTTTTGAGTTTGTTATCATCAAATTCTACATTATATATTTTCATCATTGGTGATGGAGATCTTGGGATCTAATTAAATGTAGGAGGAATGTTGTTTGTCTGAGGTCAGCCGGTGCTGTATCATGTGATCCACATCAGATCTGAGAGGACCTGCTGTTGATCCAGACTGGAAGGAGAGGGAGTATTTCGTTTTTATCTTGGCCGTCCTCTCAGGGGAGCTGGATTTCTCCGTAATCCACCACATCCTGTTCGTCTCACTTCTTATTATGGAGGTTTTTCTTCCAGCCTTCATCCTTTCTTCACTCTTGAAGCAGCAGTTTGTCCACTTGGGTGTGCAGTTTGTTGACGTGGGACTTGCGTGTGTTTGTTAATTTTTTATAGTGAATCTTTTCAATTTCTGATTATCTAGCTGCTTCTTATTTTTTTGCCTTTTAGCATTCCACATATTCAAAGCACGCTTTTGGGTAAAGTTTAATGAAGAACATGTATATCTGGTGTATTTTGGATGTAAGGCATTTTTATAACTTGAGTTATGTGTTTACACATATGAGAGTCAATATATATATATATATATATGTATATATATATATATATATATATATATATATATATATATATATATATGTATATGAAGAAATCAGCTGTTACATGAGGTCCAGCTTTACAGTCATTTAGCTAATCAGATGATGATGAACTTTTTTTTGGAGTTATTACCAGAGGCGGAGCTGGAGGGTCTAAAATCTCATTGGCCGGTTGCCCAAAAATGTTATTCCAGATAAAAGCTATCCGGATTTGGGAATTCGATTTTATGGGATGCCGATCACGTAATCCAGCTTATTTTTACCTCAGTTGTTCAAAGCAAAATAGGATTAGATCACCAAATCCGGATTTCCAGCATGTAAAACAATGTGCGCTGCCTGCCATGTGAAGAACAGGTAGAAGAGATGGTTGTTGTTTTTATTATTGCTTTACTATGCAAAAAGGCTTAATAGGAGCCTCTCCTATTTAACCCCTTTATCCCTATAACGATTAAACGAGTCAGGTGCAACATATTAATATTAGCATATGCACTGATACTATTATTTGTCCAAATCTGAGGTTTTACCACAGCTTCCTCTTGAAATCTGCCTTGTAATCCTACCCTTTGTTGGGATCAGGATTATCCTGTTGTTTTGGATCAAAGTTATCTGGATTCTACTCAAAAATTTTGAACAACCCAACTGAGGGTTTTAACAACAACCAGGATTGGATTATGTGATCAAATCGGTTTCGGGATCCGGATTTCCCTGTTGAACAACCGATTTTCAAGATTTGATCCTATCCGATAACCGAAATCTGATCAGATTATGTTTGAACAACTGACCCATGGTGCTTTCCAGTTCTCCTCAGAACCTGAAATTCCGAGGATTTTCTGGTAATGCCGTCACATATTCTGGACCGCTCGGAATTCCGAGACAACTGGGACGTACCATTATTGAACACGGTGATTGACAGGACACTGGAGGAGAAGGACCGAAACTTCTTTCCAGGCCTGCAGACCAGTATCACTAAACCAGTATCACTACACTAGTATCACTACACCAGTATCACTACACCAGTATCACTACACCAGTATCACTACACTAGTAGTACCATTACACCAGTATCACTAAACCAGTATCACTACACTAGTATCACTACACTAGTATCACTACACCAGTATGACTACACCAGTATCACTACACTAGTAGTACCATTACACCAGTATCACTACACCAGTATCACTACACCAGTAGTATCACTACACCAGTATTATCACTACACCAGTATCACTACACCAGTAGTATCACTACGCCAATATCACTACATCAGTATCACTACAACAGTAGTATCACTACACCAGTATCAATACAACAGTATCACTACAACAGTATCACTACACCAGTAGTATCACTACACTAGTATCACTACACCAGTATGACTACACCAGTATCACTACACTAGTAGTACCATTACACCAGTATCACTACACCAGTATCACTACACCAGTAGTATCACTACACCAGTATTATCACTACACCAGTATCACTACACCAGTAGTATCACTACGCCAATATCACTATACTAGTATCACTAAACCAGTTTTGCTACACTACTATTACTACACCAGTATCACTACACCAGTATCAATACACTAGTATCGCTACACCAGTATCACTATACTAGTATCAATACAACAGTATCACTACACCAGTAGTATCACTACACCAGTATCAATACAACAGTATCACTACACTAGAATCACTACACCAGTATCAATACAACAGTATCACTACACTAGAATCACTACACCAGTATCACTACACCAGTATCACTACACCAGTATCAATACAACAGTATCACTACTCTAGAATCACTACACCAGTATCACTACACCAGTATCAATACAACAGTATCACTACACCAGTAGTATCACTACACCAGTATCAATACAACAGTATCACTACACTAGAATCACTACACCAGTATCACTACACCAGTATCACTACACCAGTATCAATACAACAGTATCACTACTCTAGAATCACTACACCAGTATCACTATACTAGTATCACTAAACCAGTTTTGCTACACTACTATTACTACACCAGTATCACTACACCAGTATCAATACACTAGTATCGCTACACCAGTATCACTATACTAGTATCAATACACCAGTATCACTATACTAGTATCAGTAAACCAGTTTTGCTGCACTACTATTACTACACCAGTATCACTACACCAGTATCAATACACTAGTATCGCTACACCAGTATCACTATACTAGTATCAATACACCAGTTTCACTACACTAGTATCACTACACTAGTATCACAACACCAGTTTAAAGTAAATTTTAAAGTAATTATCCATCCTTTAAAAATATTAACATGGCTGCACATTCCTAACATTAGTAGTTGTACCTGTGCAGTACAACTACTAATGTTATGTAAGGATATTACCCTTTGTTAGCACGGAGCTATATAGCAGTTAATAGTTCATGCTAGCACTAGATTAGTTTAACAATAATGTCGGTAAACCAGGTCTTATTTGGTTTCCAGTGACTGTATTTAGGGACTATACGTCAACTCAGTTAGTCAGGATTTTCACATTGGAGCTACTACCACATCAAGCTCCACATTCTGATCCCAGAACAGCCAGTTTACTTTCTATGAAGTTTTATACACTTGTAAATATTTCCACTTGGTAATTTAGATTACTAATGTAAAGATGTCTCTCTAATGTGACCACAGTTATCAGAGCAGTGTTGGACAGAGGAACACAATCATTTCCTTTATTACTATACTACCCCCATGATAAAGTCTTGTCCACCCTCTGGACCCCCCATGTATAAAAGTCCAGCTGTGCTACTAGCCACTGCATAAACTAAATTTCTGCACTGTAAATAAACCTGTGTTCCAGGTGAATTTACCCTGACACAATAATCTTGATTCTAATCTCACATGTCTCAGCTTTCTGTAGAGAACAAGATTATACAGCCCTGGTAGTTGGGAAGATGTAGGCTACTTCATTTATTTTGGGGATGTAATTTCAGACAGGAGGTAGAAAGAAAATTAAATAAAAGGTTAAATAAAAAGAAATATAGAAACAGAGGAATCTTTATATTTAATATCTGATATTATGCTTCTAACTAACAGGCTTTCGCTGACTATTTATGGCCATCGTTCATTACCTACTCCTTCAACAGGCAGAGCAGCGCGGTTGTAACATCACGTCTTTACAGTATGTAACTGTGTTAGGTATTAATCTGTGTGGAGGTCGGTTCAGGCAGGTTGGGTTGGTCTGGACCAGAGATGCAGAAATCTGTACTTGGCTGCTCACAGTATACAACCCTTTTTCATTCCATCCCTTTAGTCTTTGTGCAGTAATAAGATGTTTTTAGGTTTTGGTAACTGCTTACATCACTATTGAAGACCAACCAAGCAGACTGTCAGCGATCCATAAAAACACCCTGAATGAAATGCTTGTGCTCCTCATAAAGGGGATGTCATGGTGGATATAGACATGAGTCAGAGTCTGAGTCCTGGTCCAAGTCCTGGTTATGAAAGCTGGCATGTATCACAGTTATGGATGAAAACATGGACAGTAAGCGGAGCTGGCCCTACAGACATGGTCAACATTTAGGTTTTAAATAAGTACACTGAACTTTTTCCCATGCTTTATGTTGGTGCATGTGAAGTTTGGTGGTGTCAGCATGCATACCGTTGCATTTCCCATAAGCTTTCAGTGCTGCGCGGCGTAACGGACGTCTGCAGCCTCGGTCAGCAGCCGCCTGCAGGCAACGCTGACCGTGGAGCAGGGTGTGAAGTAACAACAAGAAGAAAAACATGTTTAAAAAGACCAAAATACTGTGGAGTTGTGGAGGACTGTGAGCTGGCTCATAACTGGTTGCTTTGTTGTTTATTTTCCCCCCTTTTTCACACATCTGAAATCTGAGCTGGTTGTTCTAAAAACAAATTTCACAACAAAGTCCAAAGCAGCCGTTCACTCCTCTAACTTTGAGGCTTTCAGTATAGATCCTAACGATATTCTACCATTTTATTTTGGTTATTACATTTTCAGTGACCAGTTTATCGATACTGAAAATATCACATTCATCCTTTAAAGTTTGTTCTGTTTGCTTGTATAAAATATGAATGTTTCACCTTAAATCTAATTACACATGAATTATATTTATGTTAAATTCTATAACGTATTCACACAGAATCCATAATTTGATATGTCCTGAGGAGAAATTGTGGTTCAGAAATTTGCTTCATGTCTGCTCCTTATCTGTTCAATACCGTTTAGTTTAATTCAATTTTTATAGACACTTTTCAGTTTTATTGATGGTGGATATGTATCTTTATGGTTGCTCTTTGGTTGATAGCCAAGCACCTCAAGGATCACTGCTGCTGAGATGTAGATCAGCTCATTGGTTTCTGTGATGGTCATTGTAGGAATCGTTCTCAAAGCTGCATTCACATCTGATGGTGCTCCACTCAGCTTCTGTAATTGGCGACAAGGTTGCCTGATGTTCATTTTCTTATCTCTTAGGTCAGTCACTGCCTTGCTCAGCGTGATTGTGCTTATTGGGGCTTCGTACCCAATCTCTGGATGGGGAGTTGTTGTTAACTCCCCCCAACCTGGCGTCCTGGCTCCCCCTTGCTGTAGCATTTGTGTTGTACCTCGTCAATCTCAAGTTGTGATAGCAGTTTCCATCTGTGGATGTTGGAACGTTGAACTACTAGTTGTTTGGCAGTGAGTGTTGATTGTGGGTTTCGAAGATTCCATATTTCCCACATTCTCTGCATGTAACCCCTCTGACAAGGGTTACTGGAGTAGCAGCATTCCAACAGAGCCTATTTCTCGCCTCTCGTCCATTTCCGTCTTGTTCCAGTAGCCCACTTCTCGCCAGGGTGCTCTGGTTACTCAGCACCTGACGCAGACCTTGTTTGACCGGGCAACTTCTGAGCCAGCATGTCTCGTGTTCCCTTATCTCCCTTATCTCTTATCATATGAGGTAGGCAGTAGAGGGTCTTGCCTAAAGACCTAAGGAAAGTCGGATGACTTACTCACTGAGCTACCAGTCCAAGTCTCTTCCTCCATGTCGGGTCCTGCTGCAGCGGTGCCTCTCATGAAATCAGGAGAGAGCGACTTTATTAACATGAAGAGATGTTTTCTGTCTGGAACTTAAGAAGGAGGAGCCGTTTGTCCGTGTTCATGGGGAGACATCAGCTGTATTTACAAATGTTTTTGGACTTTGTGTAGTGGACATAGAAATGGTTTTACTGAGCTGTTAGCTGTTACGAAGGACCTCATAGAGACAGATCAGTGTTAAAACAAGGATTTATTACAGTCACTGATCACAACACAGAGCTTATGACACCGAGTAGCCAAGGAGCAAACACTGGAGGCTGGTGATCAGCCAGGTGAGTCGGGACTGGGAAGGGGAGATGAAGAAAGTCCAAAAAGTTGAGACGAGGTCCGACAAGGAGTGGATGTGGCGTTGGCGTATAGAAAGCCCAGTGATCAGATTGATTGCAGGTGTGACTGATTAGTATTCTGGGGATTGACTGCTGTGATACGTGGCAGGTGTGGGTGTGTCCGTGGCAGGGCCTGGTGCAGGTGTAACATTAGCTGAGGTTCTGGACTTTCTGTGGATACACACATGTTTATATTAGGGCTGCAACTAATGACCGTTCTTTTTTTTTTTTTTGTTTTAGTATTTTATTTAGCCATTTTCACATACATAAACAAACAAGTACACCAATCAGGCTCAAAAAGACAACCAAAAAGAAATTAAAATCATTAAAGCTACCAGTCGCAACAGAATATGCACACTTCCATGTTAAACAGATCCTGAAGGAGTGGCCAGGTGGTATTCTATTTTGCACTAACTGTATCTAGGTAAGCAAGAAATGGATCCCAAATAACCAAAAGTTTTTCTAGTAGATTCATTCTTGTGAGTCTGAGTCTTTCAATTTGTATGACTAAAGTCATATCAGTTAACCATCTCTGAAAAGAAGGGGGAAGTAAATTTCCAGTCCATCAAAATGAGTCTTTTGGCGACAATAATCTCCAGCATCAGAGGCTGTTGCCTCTGTTTAGATAGGTTTGTTGTAGTCTGTGAGCAGCAGAAAATGATGAGTTCAGCATCCGGTTGAAAGGTTATCTTGTAAGCCTTGAAGTACCAATCAAATAACGTGTCCCAAATTCAGTCAGTGCTGGACAAAACCAAAAGGCATGAGACAAAGTGTCCTCCGTCACCTTACATCTATCACACATTGGTGAAACTGAGGGATCTATCTTGTGCAGCCTAAGTTTGAAATAATGCAGGTGATGAATAACCTTAAACTGAATTAGTTGATGCCTGCTGTTGACCAAGCAGATGATACCATAGCCAAACTTTTGTTCCATACAGCTTCTGGCACCTCAATACCCAACTCTTTCCCCCAAGCCATCCTTGTTTTATCTGTAGCAATTAAGTTACAGCCATCGAATAAGCGTACAAAGGCAGAGATGAGGTGCCTGGAGTAAGGAAGGTTTCTCAAAAGATCAAAAAATTTATTCTTTAGGGAGAGCCGGAAAATTAGAGAATTTAGAACGAACATAGTCTCTAATTTGTAGATAACGAAAATAGTGGAAGTGTGGCAATTTATACTTTACTTTCAATTCATCAAATGATGCAAACTGTCCTTTCTCGTACAGATGTTGAATAAAAATGAGACCATTCTCCCTCCAGACCTGAAAGGTTTTGTCTAATTTCGAAGGTATAAAGGAATGGTTCATCCAAATTGGTGTGTATACAGAAGTAGCTGGAAGGTTCAGAGCTCTCTTTATCTGATTCAGAATTTCTCACAACAAAACATTGACTTTTCATAACTCAAGGTTTTCTATTTTGGAAAACAGTTATGCTGAAAGGGAAGATTGAATTACAGATTTGGCCTCCATTTTTAACCGCAAATGGGACTCAGGGGCCAATTTGTCCGAGGTACCTTTCTGCCAAAACATCAGGGTCCTGACATTAGCAGCCCAGTAATAGTCTTTAAATATCGGTAGGCCGAGGCCCCCCTGTGATTTTGGTTTTTGTAAATGAGATTTTGAAATTCTATTAGTTTTGCAATTCTAGATGAAAGACAGAATAATGGAGTCAAGCTCTTTAAAAAAGGCTGATGTAAGGAATATAGGAAGATTCTGGCAGAGGTAAAGAAACCTGGGAAGGGAAACCATTTTAATTGAATTAATAAGATCATCCTTTTTTTTTTTAAAAAAAAAAACAAAGAACAGGCACATCAGCAGCAGGAAAACCGTAAACAAACTTGAGTTTTCCTTTAATAAAAAAGTGAATTTTGTGCTGAACATGCAGTGCTCTACAGCGTCTGCTGAATGTTACAACTACATGACGGTGTGTCCATCACGGTTCATTCATGCTAAGGAATGCCAGCATCTCCTCGTGGTCTTGGGCCAGGCTAGCTCTGACTGGTTCAGACGGGGGAGATGCTGCAGAGAAGATTGGCTCGGATGGGGAAGATTGGTTCGAACGGGGGAGATGCTGCAGGGATGCTCAGAAAAGATTTTGCCAGCGTTGACGTTGTGGGAAAACGGCGCTCATTTTCCTTCCACCATCTGGAGGGTCTTCCTTTTTGGATATTGCTGGCTCTGTGAAGAACATCTGAATTTCCTGTCTCACCATTTGGATCTTTTGGTCCTCCTGGGTTTCCTCCTCTTCCTCACTCAGACTGTCTGTGTCAGGTGTCAGCAGGTTATTCAGTGCCGACTTTCCCCCTGGACACTCTGCTGCAGCTCAGGGTTGCAGCCATCATGTATTCCAGTCTCCTCCTTTGCTTCTTTGATAAGAACTTCAACTGTTGCTTTCAACCTTGCGCCATCTTCAGCTCACATAAACTTTCTGACTCCTGGGTCTTCGGCAGCTGCAAGAACAAGTGGGTTGGGTCTCTGAGAGGTTTTCAGATTCCCCATCGTTCCTTTACTCCTTTTTCTGCACCAGACAGAGAGGCTTTTTTGTTTCAAAACGGATTTGCTCGATGGACCGTTGCAGCCCTTTGACTAGCCGTGGAGGACATGAAGCAGTCCACTGAGGTAAACGGTAGCACATTCAGTAGGCTGCAATCCTTGCATCAGCTCCTCAAGCAGCACCCGCTGATCTGGCAGATTTACCTCAGGATCCGATAGAGTTGCAGGGACAGATTGGCACCGTTCCAGGAGTCTCCCTACCATGTAGTAGGTACAGTTCCATCTCGTACTGACATCCTGGATCAGCTTGCTCTGGAGTGTTCATTTGTTGTTGTTTCTTCTTTAGTATTGGCCAGCTCCCATCTCCTTAAGTGTTCCACAAGCTTTCTTGTAGCACTAACTGCTTTGCTGGTGCAGGGATCTTTGAAGGCACTATTACTGTCAGCTGGAGGATGTTCCCAGTGCAGGGGACTGAAGCCCAATCATGTTTTTCTTCCAGCATTCGCATTGCTGCCACCATGTTGGACTCATTGTCATGAACAACTGCTTTAATTTAGTTTGGCAACATGTCAAATTTCCCCATCACCTCCTCCATCCATGTCACGATGTTGGCAGCAGTCTGCCTCTCCTCCAGAGGCATGGTGGTGAGGCTGAAAATCTTCGTTTGCCAATCTTTGGTGATGAAATGACCGAACACTCCACCTTCAGGAATGCTGTTTCATGTGTTTTTTGTCCATCAACTGGGTGAAATGGGTTCTGGATGGCAGGATGTACTCTGGGTTGACCATCCATAGAGAGTGGCCTCATGTCATAAATGCGCATGTTTAGTGTTGAGCTGGTGAGGGTTGTCGTGCTGGTGCTTTCGTCAGACACAGAGGTAACGTTAATCTTTTAAAGCTAAAATACGCCTTTAACAATGGACATGAAAGCCAGTTTTTATTCCTGAGTCTAGACTCATGCAGGCAGAGTTGTCTCTGTCTGCTAATACTGATACTAGCTTACAAATATCTTACCGAGTCCGACTCATCCTCAAGTCCAAAGTGCCTCCTCATTAAATGTTCGAGCATTTTAATTATTTTTTTCCTTTGGCACTGTCGCTCTTTCACGGTTAACGGTAATCCTACATGTGATTATATTAATGAGACTCACGGCACACGCACACGCTTGAATATCAGGCCCAGCTTGCTAGCACACATTAGCACTTTGCATAACTCATTCAAATGCACATGCGCAATGTATGAGGGAACAGCGTAAGCACACATGCAGACATTTAATGCACACACCTATGTCACACACTCAGCTGGCAGACACACATGCAGGGGGAGAGGCAGTGGGACGCACACACGCATGCTTCAGTAATATGCATGTAGCTCTCTTTTTATTTGTCGGATGTTGGACACTTTGAGGTGTGTTACTAGGAATGTGTGTGGAGCTGGTACAGATGAAAAGAGGTTAAAGATTTTCAATTGGACGCAGAAAATTAAGCAGACATCATCCTCCTTCAAGAAATTCATTTATTAAACTCAACAATAGATCTTCCAACAACCCAGTTTCTACATGCGTACTCAGCTAGTTATATTTCAAGCAGAAAGGAGTAGCAACTCTTATTAATAAAAGGTTAAACTTTGACATTAATAACACAATCACAGATCCAGAAGGCAGATTTATAACAGTTACATTATCTATTCAAAATGTTAAGTTATCTGTTGCAAATATATCTGGTCCAAATGTTGATGATCCTCCTTCTTTCACTTCCTCTTCACCTCTATGGTCACTCAGATAACACACTAATTATAGGAGGTGATTTTAACATTATATTTGACAAACATAGAACTACAGGAAGATATTGAGTCTGGAAATCCTCAGAAACTGTGAAACAGTACATGAAGGATTTTGGTCTCTGTGATGCTTGGCGCTCTCACCATCACACACTAAGAGAATACACCTTCTTCTCTTCAGTTCACCATTCCTATTCTAGATTAAATTATTTCTTAACTAGCAGCTCGCTGATGAATGACATGTCAGAAATCAGAATCCATCCTATTAGCATTAGTGATCACGCACCAGTATCATTCACTCTGAGAAGTAAGAGCAATAAACCAGCAACTAGAAACTGGAGATTTAATACATCATTACTTAAAGATCCTGAGTTTATCAGCTACTTTAAAAGAGAATGGTCCTTATATCTAGAAAATAATGACATGCAGAAACTTCAGCGTGTGTTCTTTGGGAAGCAGGAAAAGCAGTAATGAGAGGAAAAATAATTTCCTTCTCTTCTCATAATAAGCTTTTTTCTGCTTTCCTTTTTTACTTTTGTTCACTATTCTCCTCACCACAAATTAAGGTCAACTTTGCTCTGAAAAATCTGATAACATGCATCAATTTTTGTCATACTAGCAGCTAGTAGCAAGCTAAAGCTGAAGCTCACACTGCTGACCTTTTCTTTCTTCTGATTGACAGATTTAGACGAGTGCCAGCTGCAGGGTCTGTGTCCTAATGGAAACTGTGTGAACACGGTGGGCAGCTACAGGTGTATGTGTAACCCTGGCTTCATCCCGGACCCTACACTCAGCACATGCATCTGTAAGTTCTCCACTCTCAAAGTTTTCACCATCATCTCCACTCAGAGCATCCAGCAGTGAGGTGTTGTTTTCCATGTGCATGTTGCTCGCTGATGTACAGTTTGATATATGAAATGTACACTGACACCTGTACCCCTGCTAACAATGCTACAACATGTGTTTGTTGGTATGCATATGAAGGCCTGGATGAAAGCATGGTCCTTGATGTGTAATCAGATTCCTTCCAGCATTAACTGTAATCTTATCTCATGTGATAATGGGACTCAGCAGCTCAACCGGCATTCATACTGGAACACCTGCAGAACTGAGTCTGGTAATGTTTTGCCTTCCTTTGAAAAGACGTCAGGACAAAAACATTTTATTCTACCTGAAAATGTTGTTCAGCATTAACCCTTAAACCTCCACCAAATCTCCAGAAACGCTTCCTCTTCTATCATCACCAGCACATGTTGGCAGTGGTAGTGTGTAGCTCTGTGGGGTAAACTGTGATGGATAGCTACCCTTTAGATGATTTACGGAAGTTTTCCAGGCATTTCTATCCCATCCAGGAGGTTTACAATACAGCCACTAAATGTAGTTTTATTCAGAGACTCTATCTGGTAAATCCACAATGATCCATGATAACATCATTATTTATCTTATTACATCATAAAAACATCACTATCACTACTATGTTGCTAAGAGACCTCTATTTAGACCTGGACATGATGATGAAGTCACTTCCTGTCAGACTTTCCACCAATCAGAGAGCTTAGATTGACGGTAACGTCCAATCAGGAGCAGCCAAAGATCAACCAGTGAGCAGAAAGTGATGTTGGATGGAACGATGGACGGACATACTGATAGATGGATGGACGGACGTACGGATGGATGGATGGATGGATGGATGGATGGATGGATGGACGGATGGATGGATGGATAGATGGATGGACAGATGGACACTGAAAATGCCATGAAGCGTGTGGTTTTCTCATGACAAGCACCAACATGTCAAACTTTTAGACTTTGAGGAACAGCAATGGTGAAACCTTCCCTCCCTCCACTTCTTCACTTCTCCGTCTGTGTGAGTTTACACACATTGCGGGCAGATTTTGCCGTTCTTGTCTGACATATGGAAAGGAAGTCAGGAGAGCATCTCAGACAAAACACAGACATCAATCAGCCGGAGGGAAGAAAACGGTGAGATTTATCCAAGCAGCAGAGGAGAGTGGAGCAGAGAGGAAAGACAGTGTAAATATAAAAGTCAAAAGGGAATTTTCTTTTCTTTTTGATGTTTACTGTTACATTTATGGCTTCTTTGAGCCAAGCACTGGAATACTGTGGAGACCTCTGAAGACAGGCAGAGAGCGGCAGACTATAAAGTCAGGGCTTGGTCAACATGAGCCCGGGTTAAAACCTACAAGGATCAGATTTGTTCCAGCTCAGCTCCCAGGTAGAAGTGTCAGAAGTGTTGAACACCTCTCCATCAATAGATCTGATACTTCTTCAGTGGCAGATCTATTCCCTGGTTTCCTTACTGTAAACGTTTATTTCCTGAAGGAATTAAAATGGACTTTTCAGCCTTTATGCTTTGGTTTTAGAGGTGTTGTGTGGTTAGGGGTGCAAGCCAAAACAGCTGCTCTTTTTCCCTTAAAACACCACTACATGGTCAGTGCTCCCTAGCACTATCCTTTCTATCAAAAATTTCCCAGGAGCGGTAGTGGGTAGCTCTGTGGGGTAAACTGTGATGGATAGCTACCCTTTAGGTGATTTATCACATTTCACCATAAAAACATCACCATCACTACTATGTTGCTAAGAGACCTCTATTTAGACCTGGACATGATGATGAAGCCACTCCCTGTCAGACTTTCCACCAATCAGAGAGCTTAGATTGATGGTAACGTCCAATCAGGAGCAGCCAAAGATCAACCAGTGAGCAGAAAGTTCTATGTGTGTGTGAAAAGAAGAAAAATAATGCTCCTCTATGGCTGGAATAAAGCCAAGAAGACGTTTCTGAAGCACGGTGGCGCCACAAAGCAGCTGAGCTGGAGTTGGTTTAGTGAGGATAGCAGGTAAATAGTAGCAGGAATAACTGGAAATGAGGAAAAAGTGGAAACATGGAAATAGTTTCTGTTGTGTGTTTGTTTCAATAACAATATTTTTTCTCCTGAAAGCCAAGACTTGAGAGAACGATGAGATGAGAAAAGACTTGGTCACTGTTGATCTGTGTGTTATTTCTACAAAGTTCTGTTAGTAATAAACTGAGATTAAAAGGGTTCAGCTTTTACATGCAGTTTTACATAAAAAGAAAAACACTAAACAGGTGGACCAAAAATTGTCAAAAACAGCTCAAGTTTTAAGGGTTAAAGAGGCCAGAGGGCTGGTGTCCAGGTCTGGATCTATCTGGGCTAATGTGGGTTTGTACATGTGCAGGGAATAGCGAGTGCAGAATGATGAAGAAGAAGAGAAGAGAAGAGAAGAGAAGACTCGATTAAGTTTCAAGTTGTTTATTTGTCACATGCACATACAAGATGACAGTGAAGTGCAGTTGTACATGCAACCGAGGCTCTGCACACCTTTTATACCACCAGTAAAAAAACAACACAGTAATACACTACAAAATATAATAAATGTAATAAGCCACAGTGCAATGACTGTGCAGTGATGTACTGTTATACACAGACTGACACTAGCTGTGTCCCAATTCGGGGTCTGCACACTTCGAAGTGCGCAGACTACGTAGGCTACAGAGTGTCCTCCGTAGTCTACACACTTCGAAGTCTGCTTAACCTTCGTGAAATGGGACAACCAACCTAGTCTACGAGAATTTCCCATAGCAACAACACAGAACGTTGAATCACTTAAACCTCTGAAATTACTCGTAGGAAACGTCAGTAGACGCTGAACACGGAGCGGCAACACCGACAGTAAAAAAAAAAAAAAAAAAAAAAAAATACGGTTTGAGGCTCTGTTGTTTTCCAGCCGGTACACACTTCATTAACCCCTTAAAAGTAACTGAATATCAAATATTACCGAATTTTAATGTCAACATTTAACAAACATGCTTTAAATGTACTTGATTTTGTAACGTATATACTAGAGTGTAGTTAAAAAAAACTACTTTTTTTTAAAATAAAACCTTATTTAAACTAAATACAACTCTTCTGAGGTTGCTGATTCGCCACCGTCCTGTGCGCAATGAATTGTGGGAGAAAAGAGGCCATGAAGGATGCATCACCAGCAGCCTTCGTTTGAGGCCAAATGGAGTGCGGATTCGAAGGGTGGATTCGGAGGGTCCTTCAAATTCTGTGAATTGGGACAGTACTTCGCACACCGCGATGACGTATGTGGCCCTGTGGAGATCCAGTGGTGAGGGTCCAGGGGCTAGAGGTGTACCTGCCCACCTGCACCACCTGAGTTCTGTTTGACAGGAAGTCCAGGATCCAGGCACACAGGGTGGAGTTCAGACCCAGGCTGAGCAGCTTGGAGTGGAGCATGGTGGGGCTATAGAGTTGAAAGCTGAACTAAAATCAATGAACAGCATCCTTACAGACACCCCTGTGCTTGTCCAGGTGGGTGAGGGTGGTGGGCAGTACCTTAGAGACAGCGTCGCCCATGGATCTGTTTGGCCGGTAAGGGAACTGAAGTGGGTCAAGAGACTCAGGGAGGGAGCCACAGATGACCCTGACCAGTCTCTTGAAGCATTCCATAAGCTCAGAGGTGAGGGCCACAAGGCAGTAGTCCTCAGGGCTGGCATGCTTCGGCACAGGGATGATGATGATGATGATGCTCTTTTAAAGCAGGCAGGGACCACAGACCAGCTCAGAGAAAGGTTAAACACCGTGGTGAAGACAGGAGCTGGCAGGTCAACACCGGACTTAATCACCTGACCAGGATTGCCATCCAGTCTTGTTGCCTTGCTGCAGAACACTCTCCTCAGTGTTGTCCTCACGTCATGTTCTGTCAGGGTGAGTTCTGCTCTGGCAGGAGTCCCGATGGCTGCAGCAGTTAACATGCTAACGCCAGCAGAGCTAGTGCCAGCCTCAAACTGTGCATGAGAATTTAATCCCATCTGAAACACTAAATTTAAGATCCATCTCCCAAGGAGTTCTGATTGCACCTTTCAGTTTGTTATCGATTAGGGAATAAAGCCTTTTGCAGATGGCTGTAACTTTGCCAGCCGAATGTTAGTTAGTAGACCCTCTGAGAAGTTTGTGAGCAGATTTGGAAGAAATGTCACAAATATCTGAAAAAATCTTGGGGAGTTTCAGGATGCATTCACGCCAGGACAGTCCTCTAAACTTGGGACTAGGGACTCGGTTCAGTTGGGGGTGCAACATTCTTGTGGACCGAGTTTGCATTCACGCTGCACGATTAAACAAATCGGACCGTTTAAATAACGTGTTCCTCTCTCCACCAGAGGCAGCACTGCACCAAGAACTGAAGGAGAAGCCAAGACAACCAACAAAGAAGAAAACCGGTTCAGTTATAAGTTAATGCAGGACAACTTGTGTTTTCATCAGAGTAAAATGGATCCTAGCACTCTTGGGTTGATCCGATTTCTATCAGAACTTTACTAAGTTCTTTCACACCAGACTGCGAGACATTTCTCCCGTCCAGAGCAGCCTATAATTGCACATGCATGTATGATTACCCATGATGCAATGTGCTGAACCCACAATGTAGTTGCTTTGAAATCTGCTTCCTGTATGTGATCTGCTTGAAGCGGACCGAGACCTGCGTTTGTAGGCGGACCGAGTCTGCTTCTTTGATCCGAATCAGTTTGTTTACACGTTCTTAATACCCAGACGAAGCAGATTAGAATCAAAAAGGCTGGTGTGAATGAGCCCCAAAATTCCTAGAAATGTTTAAAAGACACCACATTGCTGTTAAACAGCAAATAAAACCTGTTACCCTCTCTATGAACCCTGGAATAAGTCTATTTCTTACTGAGCCATTGGACAACTTTTAGCTTTCTCCTGCTTTTTGCTCAATTTAAAATTAAGCTGAAGTAATCTAAAACTCATTGCATCCTCTTTTGATGTAAATTTGACACAATGTCTGGTTTTTCTTTTTTTGTGTTTGTGTGTGTGTGGAAGGTGGTGTTAAAGTGATCAGTCTTAATCAGCTGAACTGACCATCAGCTTTCCTGGACATATCTAACATGTGTTCGCTGCTTCGGCCGTACTTTACTGGATAACATGTAAATGGGTTGAAACATGGAATTAGGTCATGGTTGTCTTTCATATCATGACTAATGACAGCCAAGTGTCTGTTAATCACTCCCACTGATTAATCCAAGCACTCTGCAGAGGAGATGTGAAATATTAGTTACTGTAACGTCCAGCAGCCGTGAGAACAGTCTGGCAACGTGGCTGCACAAGAAACCTGATCATAGTTCTTTTGTGATTGGTGTCACTAATTTGCTGATGTTAGCAGCCTAATAGGAAGATCTCTTTGCACAGACGTTTACTTTCCTGTTCATGCTTCCTGGTGTAAATAAAGATTCATGAATCATCAAATTAAATAGTGAAAGTTGTGGTTGGACCCAGGGATGCAGTAAGATAAAACGTGGGTTTGTGCGAGCCGTGAATCCAGATGTGCAGCAACACGGATAGAAACACCTTTAACATGTTTTCTGTGACTGAACGCTCACAGCTGCTCACAGCTCAGCTCAGCACAACTAATTGAATGAGCAAAAACACACTCAGTTTTATGACATGCCTTCTGACCCCGTCACAGCGGGGCGGTAAAAAAAGACCACCGGTGTGCACAAGAATTTCACACCCTGCCTCCTGTGTACATAGAGTGGTTCGGGGTTAAAGATGCTGTTTAGACTCAGAGAAAGAACCCCAACGGTTGAATGAGTTTATGACCTGCTGGGGGAGATTTCCCAGCTGTTCTTAACTAAAGCAGGCCCAAGGTATGACTGCACAGCCAATTCATTTTCCTCATGGTGACTTTGCCTTGCTCCTAGTGACCTGACATCTGCCATTTACTCAGGAGTGGCTGCATCCACTCACCATGGTGTAGAAGGCAGACTGACAAGAGGCAGCAGGGATAGTTTCCCACAGTTTTTGCAGGAAACATCCACACTAGCTGCTGCTTTCCTGCTCAACCATTACTCCTCATGATGATGAGGTGACCCACAGCTGGACAAGATAAATCGATTCAGACTTATCTACTGGGAACTTTAAATGTTGAAGCTTTTTTTTTATCCCTTAACAGTATGGCTGGACACATTTATCTTGGTTCCACTCAATTATATTGCCATGTATTTATAAAACGATTGTCACTGCATTGATCGAGATGCACTGATTCATCTTTTTCTTTGTAGAGGACTTTTTTCTTTTTTAAAAACTCCTTTTATTCAAAGCTTAGTATTTGTATCTATCATAATTAATTCACTTACATTATCTTTTATTGATTAAACAGAAGAGATCTGGCCTGGAATGTTCAATTTTTCTAAATATTTTCCAGCTTTGAAAAGCTTTGACATATCCATGACTCTTATCACAACCAAGGCCCCATCCTTGTAATATTTATTTTACAAAAAATATTTAATGCTTTACATTTTTGTTTTTTAATAATTAATAACTCAAACAATTAAACTGGTATTTAAATGGTTAAAAATCTCTAAATGATTGAATGTTTGGTATTTTTGAGCACCACGGAAGTTGCTTAAATGATTTATGAAAATGAAAAGCAGAAAAAATCTTGATGTTTGGTGATTTTATAGCTGTTTTTGTGCGTGGACACTTTTGGCCTTAAAGGTCACCAGAGGGTACTAGATTTGAGGAGGGTACAAGGGTTAAAGATCTGATTACAGTGTTAAACTTAACTTAAATTTCATTGTAACAAAGAGAAAGGCTTCACGCACACAGTGAATTGGCAGTAAAGGTATTAGATCTCTAAGGTTTATACCAACTATTATCCTGCAGGACAGCTCCTGTTCAGCTGAAAAGTCTCACAATACTTTAACCAGGAAATTATTTGACATAAGGTATTCTTCTTGGTTTGCCTTGGAGGTCATCATTTTACCCACTTCCAGTGAAGTAGACAGAGGAGCAACGTAGCCAAACTCCCCTGCATGCCTTCACCTGGCTGGTAGTGCATGAACATGTAGATTTAGTCTTGTTTTCTTCAGCATCTTTCCTTTGTTGTGTTTAAATGTGATTATGTCATGTGTTTAGCTTTGCTAGCTCAGATTATCAGAAAATGTCCTTTTCATGTGCTCTGGCGTCTGGTTCTTGGACTTAAATTTATATATATATCTATATTTGTGGCAGAGGGGAACTGGGCTCTGGTGAAGGGAACCTCTTTATTTCTCTACTTTCTTTCTCTCTTCCCCCTATGTATGTGTCGCCTGCACTTTGGTTACCACTTCCTGCACCACCTCCTCCTCCTTTTTGTTCTGCTCCTGCGCTCCTCTTCAGCCAATACACCTGCCGTCCAGGAGGAAAAAGGGGCTTGCTTCCGTTTGGTCAGCTCAGGGAGGCAGTGTTTGCACCCTGTGTCTGCCCAACTGAGCAAACAGCTGTGCTGCTGCAGTGTGGGCAAAGCCTGGGGTCCTCGTTGTGACAAATGCCCCCCTCCAGGAACAGGTAAGGCTCCGAGCCTCACCAGACATTTATCCTGTTTCAGTTATTCCCCCATAGTTTTAGCTCTCACTTGCATGGAGCAAAAATAATTTAATTTGACATTGACACTGCAGGCCAGAGCCAAAACAAGTTATCAAACCTCAGTGTTTCTCATACAGCTCAAAGTCTGGGATGTGCCCTCTGTAGAAATCCTCAAGAAATTTAAAGGTTGCTGCAGAAGACATGCTATCCCTGTCAAATAAACAATAACCTCAGACTATCATTCAGAGCCACTGTGTCTGGTGAAACCCTGTACAGTTGCAGCACCCTATAATATCACCATAGTAAGTCTAATATTAATTCTCTTTCATAAGAGAAAACCATGGCTAGCTAGCAAGTAAGCTAGATAACCACTTGTCAAATAGGACATGCTAGCTAAATAGCTAAATAAATACACACACAATCAAATAAATAAAAAGAAGACATCGTTACAGGACACTTCTCACCTCTCACTCAAATACAGTGTTCCAGAGTTAAGGAAAGAGCCTTTACCATAAATTCAAAGTGAAAATTAAATTAGTTAAGTTCAGTTTAATTGGCCACCTATGGCTGAATGGCTAGCTAGCACGTAAGCTGGATAGCCACTAGCCAAATATGACTAGCTGTTAAGCTATCTGCATAGCTTATTACATAAAAATACAAACTGATAAATAAATTCAAAGAACGGGAGAAAAAACAGTTACTAGTTACAGGACACTTTCTGCCTGTCACTCAAACAAATTATCTCAGGTTTCAGGATAGTGCCTTTTGGACCTAAAATTCCAACCCATAATCAGTTTTAAGTTCAGTTTAGTGGCTAGTTAGCTAACTTGCTAACTAGCAAGCTTTATTAACTTCATTTCAGATGTTCATATTTCTAGAATAATCCATCCTGCTGGAATATCAGCCAGTTACAGTAATTTGATATTTTTTTTTTCATCTCAAGTGGAGAAACATGTCCACCATCCAGTTCTGCACGCATCACCTGGAAAGCACGTTAGCACCGGGTCTAAAACAGCATGCTAAGTTCCAGAGATGAGAGTAAACCTGGTTGTGATCAAGCACATTTTCATTCAGCTGCTTTACATTCTATTTACAAAACCTCAGAGTCTTTTATCTGAGGCTCATCTCAACATTAAAGACATTGAAATTTAAATGTATGCACATTTATTTGCATAGATTTAAATTAATATTTGTAATGTAGATTTAGTGTATTAATACAGGGCATTGTTCAGAGAAGGCTATCAGTCCTGTCCTGAGAACATTTGTCCAGAGCAGTGCACTTTCACCTTTCACTTTAGTCCTGACACTTTGTGTCTGCATGAAGTTCACAGCTTTGTTAAGCATTTGCTGTTGAAGTTGCTTTTAGAAAACAGTAGCAAAAACTTTTGCAACAGCTTTTGTTTGCCTTCTTTCTTTGTCACTTTGCATATCAATTTGTTTACTAAGGCATGTAGTCTCTTTCCTGCGGGTTGTGTTAAAGTGTTATCAGGCACATTTAAATCCCCTGTTTCTGATGATATGAGTTAAGGTTTATTTGACGAGGCTTGGATTTAATAAGCAAGAAATATCAGTGACTGAATAAGTTGTTGCTACACATGATGTTGCCATGTCAGCATCATGTTCATTTGCAGAAAGTTTTCACTACATACAGAAATAGAGGGAAATGTGTGAATTAGTTCTCATCAGTATTAATGCTTACCAGGTATTTTTAGTGCTTAAACAAAACCTGGATGTGACCAAAGTGTTGAAATGTGGATATGCCACAGACAGCCAAGAAAGAAAGGTAATGTATTTATCTCCAGAGATATGTTTATTCATTTTCAGCTTTTACATACTTTGCATAAAAAATAAGGAAATAAGTGTGTGATAGATTATTTCTTTGTTGTCTTGGTATTAAATCTTATACTTTTAGAAAGTCTGTTTATTTTGTTCCTTTTAAACTTGTAAGGAAAATGCATCTGCGGAATGAGCAGCAAAGTTGGGGATGCAGGATGTAACCATGAAAAATTTGCCAGATCTTCTTTCCAAACAGCTGATCCTGCTGTTGACTCTTGCTCTGAGCTTCTGGTGCACTGGAACCTGGACATGTGTAGGAACATTATGTTCAGTAATGAGTTTATAGCAGTTGGATGGCAGGGTTAAAGCGAGGAGAAGAAGTGGAGAACTAGTTGAACTAGTTACTGCAGCGACAGGGCAACATCTTCTGGTGGAGGCAGTGTGATGATGGGGCAGCGTTTGCCTCACTGGGACAACAAGGTTGTGATCACTGGAGGAAATTTCCATGCAGAGAGATTGAGATGAGATTGGGAATCTTACCCTTAATCTCCACAGCTGGGGACTGCTGGGTAAGAAAATGGAAAAGATGCAACACATTGTGGGAAGAATGTTGTGGCTTCATCTGCATCCTGGAGCAAGTTTTCAGATCTGACTGAAGAGTTTTAAACTCAGTGATTTAGTTTTCATGAGTCCTTTCTTTGACCTCATTATGTCGTGAAAGTGTGGGATGTTGACTGATATCTGCCTATGTTTTCTTCTTCTGTAGCCAAGTTCAAAGAAATCTGCCCTGGTGGAATGGGCTACACTGTTCTACCAAATCCTCCAGTGAATAAGCCTGTTCACCAGGAGCCCGTTGACTTGTTACCCCCACAACCCCTGCCAACACCAGAGAGACCAGTGGAGGCTTTTGGGAAACAAGAGGAGATCCAACCAGGTCAGTAGCACTCACTTGGTTTAGTTTAATTTCATTTAATCGATTACTGCTGAAACTGAGAGTTCTGACTTGACGCTCCCTTACATACGTACCTATTACGTTATAAATAAAAATATTAGGTAGAGAAGAAAATTTAAATAAAAGAAAAAGTTGAATAAAAAAGGAGAATACTAATAATGATTGTGATTACCACTTACATTTAATGCAGCTATAATTGTGCATAGCAAACACGGATCATCTTCAGGTCTGATTACATAACCCCAGAACTGATCCAGTAAACAGTCAGGAGGTTTACCACATGCTGGGATGAACTGCCCTGCTATAGTCGCTGACACAGGAGTCATCCTGCAGGGTGATGGGACGTCTGGTGGGTACAGGAGAGATGGCTTCAATCCCCTCTTGTAAAGGAATCAGTTTCTTATATTCCTTCCTCTGGTCGAGCACCTCCAGGAGTAGTCTTCATAAACTCTGAATGAATGACCCTGGTTAAGAGGCGTTTCTCTCCTCCGAGCCCCCCCCCCCGGACTAGCTGTTTCCTTCTGTGGAAGCGGAGGAAGCAGAGGTAACAAGTCATGGTTTTTACCTGGGCTTTACTTTGAGCATCATGCTGCAGTGAGCCCGGTCCAGTTCGGGTGTGGAAGAGAAGATTTCCTCACGGCCTCTTGCAGAAGTTTAGAAAAGAACTGCGTAGATTGTGGACCTTCAAATCCCTCGGGGGGGGCCCAATCAGCCGAACATTGCAGAGTCTGCACCTCCACTCCAGGCCAGTTAGCTGAGCCTTTAGCTTCCTGTTATCAGTTTGAAGCTGAGTGCATAAAATTTCTACCTCCTCCAGCTGCTGGTGAACAGTATTTTGAACAGATGGTTGTTTGGACTCCATCTAATTTGTTAAGTTTTTGGAAGGACGTCTTGAGCTCAGAGAGCAGGACTGATCTTATAAAAGGGCATCTTATCTCTGTATAAGATGCCCTCTTATCAGTAATTGTTGGCCCCTTTCTTAAGTTGTGTGTCCATGTCTGCAGATACGTGGTAATTAGGACATGTAATAATCACACAAAATGTTGGCTGGATTCGTCTATAGCTCCTTGTGGTTGTCCTGTAGGCAGCAGGGATTAAATGTGTGTCCCTTGGTGATTGGATAAAGTATTTGCCATGTCCTGCGAGTTCCTGTGTTTGTAGTGTGTCATCTTCCTTTTAACCAACGTAGTTCCAAATAGTCGACATGCTGTTCTGTTTAGCTACAAGTTCTGCATCCACATTTGCCTCGTTCCTCCCATTGCCTTCCACCATCACACTGCTCCTCCCATGTACTCTACTACTTCAGCCATTAGTATCTACATGGAGCTGTTAGCATCTACATGGAGCTGTTAGCATCTACATGGAGCACCCAAGACAGTAATGGGCAAGACACACGGGACGCGGCAAACAGCAGCGACGGCGGCAGTGCCGTGCATCACGCTCTGAGATCGCCATTTGATTTGCCGTTGACACACACAGATCAGGAATGCACAGCAGCAAAACAACTTTTTATCACTGCTTAGTTGCTTCAGTATGTAAACTGCACCAGCCAATACGCAATATACATGTTAAATGTAAATATTATGCTGCCCAAGCTAATATGTTTTTTAAATGGGGCAACCACAGGTCTCCATCTGTAGCTGCTTAGAAGTTCCTCGCACTGACATCCAGAGATTGTTTATTTCTAAAGCACTTTTCATGCAGAGGATTTGACTGGAGTAGTTCACATCCACATGTCATCAGTTTCCCCTGGAGAAAGGTCCCCAGGTCCCTGTTAAAACTCTGTATTGATAATCAAAATTCTGAAGAATTACATGTTTGATGAAGAGAATGAGTTTTTTTTTCACATTTTATAAAAATCTTCTCTTTGGTGAGTGATGAAGATGTGATGATAATGAAGCAGTGAAAGATATTACATCTCCTCTCTCTTCTTTGAAGAATTGGATCATTTATCAGTGTCAGTGAAAAATGTGGCGTCTGTGGGTTAAACAGAAATCTCTTTTCCAAATGAAAACTCCAAAGTAACACAAACTCTGATTTATGGTTCCTGTTGTAATCAGGAGGCTGGATCTTTAGAGACGAGGGTTAACACAGCTCAGATGGAAGGAAGATGAGCTTCACCCGTTATCTTCTGTTATCATTAAGGACATGCTTGGAGAAGCTTTGCAGGATCTCAAATCAGACAGGGTCCAAATGGCTGCAGAGCTTCAGGTGAAAATAGGAGAGCCGGATTTTCCTCACAGGATGGGAAGGAACTGCTCAGACCACCTGAATTTAATGAGCCTGGCTCAGAAAGCTGGGCTGGGTTGGAGGAAGAGAGGAGAGTTTTCTTTCTTTAACTCTGAGTCAGGATGAGGTCTGGACTTTGACTGGACCATGTCTCATGGTCCTGGCGTAGACCTGCTGCTGTGTTTGGGGTCATTGTCCTGCTGCATGAGACAGTTTCAGCAAAGCTTTAGTTGTTGGACAGATGGACTCACTTCTGACTCCAGAATACTTTAGTATCCAGAGGAGTTCATGGTCCACTCAATGACTGCAAAGTGTCCAGACCATCATACCTCCACCACCGTGCTGACAGCTGCTATGAGGCGTTCAAGGACCAAACTTTGGTCTTGTCTGTCCAGGACCTTGTTCCAGAAGTCTGGTGGCTTGTTGATGGCTTGTGCTGCCATGTTCTTTTTTCTCCTGCAACCTTCCCAACAAGCCGTACTGGTTCAGTCCTTTTCTAACTGGACTGTCAATATCTAACCTGCTGTCTGAGGTCTGGAGAGTCTGAGATGGAGCTCTTGTTGTACACACCGCGGAAGACTGGCAGCTGTCTTGGATGTTTTCCACTTGTGAATAATATTATTTTGTTCAGTAAGTAATGACAGAGTGTGACGTTTCATATTATTCATGTGAGGAAGGAGGGACTGAATTTTAACACCTAATGAGGACTAAGTGGTTGTAATTATGTCCGTCTACACACATGCAGGTGCAGTCTGCTATCGACACTGGACTCCACAAAGAGCACAAATCTCAGTAAAGTGAGAAGCCGTCCAGTTTAATCTCCCCTTGCTCTGCTGGAGGACAAATAGCTAAAAAAAAGGCCACACTCTGAATCTAGTTCAGTCCATCACTGAGATGCCAGCATTACCTGTTCTGCAGGGATTTACAGGTAATCTTAGCAGCTCCGGTGAACCCAGGCCACAGCAACAACAAAGTGATCCTCCTCACATGTGCTGTCAAAGTGTCCAAAGCCATGCATCTTATTCCTCTGTGCTGTGGAGCCTGATTGTTGTCAGAAAACTGTTAAAAAAGAGTCCATCTGTTCTTCTGACATTTTCATTACGACAAACACAGAACGTGTCATTCATCATGGCTGAATCCTACGAGCTCGGCTCACAATCCTGCTTCCATAACTCCAGTGAAACACATTCATGGTTGGATTGATGCGCAACAAATAGAGCCAAATGTTCAACCATCTACTTTTTTTTTCTTTGGGAGGGTGCTCTGTGGAGAACAGCAGATACCTGGGAGTTCAGCTGGATTGGACTAGAAGTTGTAACACAGAACCTGGATAGCTGAGATGTTTGGGCCGAATACGGCCTACTTTTGGCTCAGTTATGACACTGGCAAGTGTTGTGTGGACCAGGTTTGCTCCAAATATGAGGAGCTGGCCTGTACATAGATTACAGCAGATGCCTTGTGGGCCACATCTGGTGGTCATGTGACTGAGTTCCTCTAGAAGAAAGAACAGAGCAGACTCTACTTCTGGATGATGCTGAGATCATTCAGTGTCTAAATCAAGATGTTGCATCTTTTATCAGTCTGTGGTGGAGAGTTTAATCTGCTCTGTAGCATCTGTTGGTCCAACAGAACCAGAACCAGAGTCTTAAAGAAACAAGAAACAAAGTGTGTTCAGCCAGAGGCTTCTTCAGGTCCAATCCAAAACAGATACAGGACATCATTCCTGCCAGCATCCATCCATCCATCCATCCATCCATCCAGTCTGTAGGATATAATTCTTCTGTAGGTGAGGGTAGGAACGTAGATTGACCAGTTAATCCAGAGCTTCTCCTTTTAGCTCACCTCTTTCTTCAGACCGGTTCAGTCCTCATCACTGCAGACTCTGTACTGATCCTCCTGTAGATCTTCCGCTCCATCCTTCCCTCAGCCCTGAACTAGACCCACAGATAGTTAAACTCCTTCACTTGCGGTAGGACCTCATTCCCGACCCAGAGAGGACACTCCACCCTTTTAAAAATTTCCCTCTTAAATGAATAAAGTATTCTCATTTCATCTCAGTCGTGTCCTGAGACTTCAGCCTGTGGTACTGCAGAAACCCCATGACCCCACCATGTTGGAAAACAACCATCATAAACTCATCTAGCGGTCATTTCTGACTTCACAGCTGATTTATAGATCTACAGTACATAGATAAAGGATCATTCTGCAGGATTAAACTAAATTACACATCTCTGGATTATTATTTGAGTTTTATGACTGAGTTTCTTTTCTTTTATTATTATTATTTCATTAATTCAGTTTTTTGTTTTGAGTAAATGCAATATGCTTACGTAAAATACGAAAGAAAGTCATTTATAATTTCATTTCCAGTCACTGTGATTGTGGCTGAATGCCAGTAATTTCCTGTTCTGAATATATCTGACACACTCAGTCACACTGAGGCCATGACAGGTTATTCCTCTAATCTGTAGTGTATCATCACAGACTGTCCTTAAACATGTCTTTCTCTTTCCTTGGCTCAGTAGCAACAGGTGCTCCGGCTCAGGTAGGTTGGGTGGAAATGATGCAGCATCATGCATGCACAGCCTCACTCTTCTCTGCAGCTGAAACGTTGCATGGTGCCACCAACACTGCTGCAGATCTTTGGCCGGGTACTTTTTATACCTGCACATGCACATCTGCAGTAGCTCCTGATAGCAGAGAAGCTGAAATTGTTGGCATCACCTGAGCGGTCTTTGTTGAAGTTTTTGCTTTTTGCCTTCTTGCTGAACTCCTCCCTCGGTTATCAGAGCTGAAAGCTTTCCTGCTTCCCAGCACAAACACTTAGCCTAGAGCAGCGAGCGAAGCTGAAAGATCACCCAGCGCCACAAGCTGATCTTCTCCCTTTGGTCTGTCGTTGCAGGATCTGCTAGTTCCTGTGGTTAGCATTTTACCTGTAACTGAACCTTCCCTGCCACAGCTTCCTGCAGGTGTATCTACTGTCAAGATGGAGCCAGTCTCTCCAGGTTTCTGCTTCAATACCCTTTAAACTTTGTAGTTGGGTGGGCAGTGATGGACACCCTGTACTCAGCTGAGTTCATTTTATCTTTATATTTTCTGTAAAAAGTTCTTTGTCTTTGTTTAGGTGAGTTGAAAGCCCTTTTAACAACACAGTGCTGGTTGTTTTCATTGTCCATTTCATATCACAGGATAGAAGGGCAGACATCAACACATGATGCTGTTTTTTTTTGCTGTGATGGAGGAAATATGTCATTAACCACTCAGATCAAGATAAATGACTAAAACAATCCTCAATAATAAGAAACAGAGTTGAAAAATCATATGGAAATGCATTAATGCATTAACGGTGCTTTCTGCAGATACTGGGGTTTCTTTCCCCTGAAGACCAGACTGCCAGTATGAATCCACCACTGAGGCCGGTTCGATACACATCTCGATACGCTGCCAGCCATGCGATACATTAACGATACAGTGAAGCCCCCTGCCGATACAATTCATTAATGATTTGACAACAATTTGACATCATACAATGTATTTGTACGATACGATTCGTTCTGAGATTCATAACGATTCATCAGCCCAATTACTTTGCCCTCTCTTTCCCTGGGAAGGATGTATTTGATACTACCAATAAACAATAAATCCAACTTACAAAGATGCAGTTAAATATGGAAGAGGATGGTTTTATTCCTAATAAACACTAAATCATAAAGAAAAAAAGTTTTTTTCATTACTTTTGTTTTCTACTCATACATTAAATTTATTTAGGATTTTTTTAATCAATGTTCTGTGATGGACTGGTGACCTGTCCAGGTGTACCTGCCTCTCACCTGCTAACTGCTGGGATAGGCTCCAGCCCCCTTGTAATGTGTGATTTTAGAGGTTCGTGGTGGTCGGCAGATGAAACACACAAAGTCAGAGTGCTAGAATAAGTGTGTCAGGTTTATTCCCCGCAGCTCATGACACTCATCATTACATCTCAATGGGTTCAGCCTTATAAGCATAGCATAGCTTGCCCTACCTTTGACACGGACTGGAGAGCCAACAGTCCCGGTAGAGTGGCTTAGAAAACCCCGGCTGGGCGTTCGTATACGTAACCCGCAGCAGACTCTACCGAGATGTGGGATTTCCCCGTCTTTATACTTATTTAGAAAAAACACAACATCGCATGAGAGAGAGGATGGCCGGTCCTTCCCACAGGCGAGGATGAGTCCTGAGATCCTGTCTTGTAAACATATTTACAAGACACCCTTTTCTCACCCTTCCAAAGATAGGCAGTTACACAGTTCCCAAAACAAGCAGAATAATATAACATGCAGGTGGTCACTTGGGAACAAGCAGTTATATAACACCAATAGTATACAGATGGTCATTTTAGGACACAAATTAGATATTCCCATATCATTCCACCTCTGGCCTAAAATGGCCTTAATTCATAAAACCTTCACCTTCCCAGATAACATCATCATCTTCAGTATGGCCAGGAGCATGTTGATACTCCTGGCAGATAGTATTGACCCAATGACACACGAAATCTAACAACTCCATTCGCGTGGCATATACATCATTGTGCACCCATCGATCTTGATTACTCCAGTGCATATAAGTGAACTGATCTACATCAGTATCTGTATCCACAGTTACATGATAACACATCGTTCCATAAGGTCCATCTTCTGCTAAAATATGTATGTGCATCATATGGTCCTAGACAATCGTTGTTTAATCCGGCGTATATAAAGACATGTTAATACATTGCATAGCGTCAATACACATAAAATAGCCACAAGAATCAATAATGGTGGAGCTACATATGTTCTAGCGGTGACAGACATTCCTGAAAAAATGTCCCACCAGTGATGAGCACTGTCCATCTCCACCATCCTTGCTGCATGCAAAACCTGTTCCCGGTTAACTAGAGTTGTTACTAAGGCACGGGTAACATTCTGAGAATGGCTAGACATAATATCTTTAAGATCACGGGAGCGAGACAGTGCACTTTGGAAACGCTCCAGAGAAATTCGCCATGGTAGGTGTAACACTTTCCACTGGACAGCCGTCAGATGAGATTCTGTGGTAAAGTTAGTCAACCTGTAAGTTACATTGTGCCAATGCCATAGGTGTAAACCTTTTAAACAACCTGAGAACGGTACAGTAGGCAACTGAGTATGGTTGTGAGTAGTAGCTACGCAAAGGGTGTTGGGGCCCACTTGCCATAGCATGTCGCTAGCTGGTTCTATAAACCATTCACACAGTGCCGTGTCTCCTGTAAAGCATGGATTTCTATACCCTTTAGATAAGAGGCAGGCTTGGCCTCGATCAGTAGTTTCACAGTCCGTCAGGTCATACGTGTGATTGGTTTGGGGACTAAACCATTCACCGTGAGTTCTCAAAAACATATACTTATTATGTACGACCAATGGTAATACCTGAAACTTACAGATGGTGATTACTTGAGTAACATTCCACTGTATCCAACTTACTGTACACATGGTCATATTACATCGAGTCTGTTCAGGTTTTATTTGTAACCATAAAGCATCAGATATATCAAACAATCGTCTCCATTCATTTGGGTTAGGTGTAGTTATTACCCGTACAAACCTCTCCTCCTGTAGTCGGGAATATATCACCTGTAAACCACACACAGTTGCATCAATAGCTTTGGTTACATTTATTAAAACATCGGCAGTGTCATTAAACAATCTAGTTTGCCATTTCAACTGTTGTTGTAAAATGATTGCAGTCTCTTTTTGGGGTCCTATAGGGACCGGCATCCAGTTCCCCAGGCGATGAACGGCCTGGCTAGCTTTATTTCCAGTGTTGGGCAACATTGTCCAAGTGATTTCTCCTGTTCGAACCACAGCGTGTGCTTTTTCCTGGCAGGTCGTCACCAGTGGAGCTGTATGATTTTTAATTACTAGTTCCTTTGGCAATGCGTCCACTGGGTAAATAAAAGGGTTAGTCCGATTATCTATGGTTGTAGCATTTCTTAACTGATAAATTGGCAATGTAACAGGCCTCATTGTTGTTGCGTTCCTCCAGCCCATTCGAAACTGAACCACTTCCTCCATCGACTGGTGGGGGGTCATCGCAGTGACAGTGAGGGCAGCTAGCAGCATGCCCCAGCAGGCAGCACCACCAGGTCTCAGGCGGGCCCTAGCGAGGATCCTTCTGCGTCCCCTCCTTATTGGATCTTCCGATCAACCTCCTCCACTCCCACTCAGACATCCACCAGGCACACCAGGCTGAAAGAGACACATGACTTCAGAAGAATATAGCACACAGCATTAGTCTTTTAAATCCAAATCCCCCTTGACCTCTAGTAGTAAACACCTGTGGTGTTGTTATTTCTTGCACCATTGTCATATTACATGGTTTTATTACCAGCTGAGCTATTTTGTCACCTTTAGTGACCACAAACGGTTCAGCAGCTATATTTACTTGTCAGGTCCAAAACCTGCTGAGCTGTGGCTCGCAGTGGAATTTAGCATCATTTTGTTTTTTCCACATTTTAACACTTTCGCACCATGACCATTTGAGTGAGTGGTGTCACTCCTTCTGCAAGGGGTCTGTTATTAATTTGTTTAACCACCTCTGGTAAATTGCGCTTCCAATTATCTAAACTATTATCACCTGAGGCTTTCCTCAGTGAGGATTTTAATAATCCATTTAGTCTTTCAATTAACTCATAACTCATCTACCTCTGCCAGAGCCACGATCACACAACTGGACTAAGTCAACCACTTACTGCAACCTATAACTGTCGCTCTGATACTATATATCATATAATTATACAATATTTGTATCCTTTGCACATCATTCAACATTCTGTATCATCTTTGCACATCCTTTATTTACATAGTCATCATCTTGCCACTGCACTTTATCTGCCAATCCACTCTGGATTTCTATCTTTATTTTATTTCTATTTTTATTCCACTTTTACTTCTATTTTTTATTCTGTCTAACCCTGCTGCTTGTGGGTGATATGGAATGTGATAAATCCATTCTACATGGTTTTCCCATAACGTTGCCTTTTGATTACTAAATTTACAGGGGTGAACTATCAATACTCCAGAATAAGTATCTACAGCAGTACATGCATATTTACAGTTCTGTGAGACTGGCAATGGTCCAGTAAAATCCATCTGCCAGATTTTCTAATTCTCTTATCATCCCTTGTACAGCAGAAGCAGGTCTGTCTACAGCATTTAACATTAATGTCAACACCAGGGGTCTGTAATGTGGAGGACTGGTTTTTATCAGCTGATCCCGTACTGATTTGGGCACATTCATATCAGCCCATGCATCAGCCGTTCCCAGAAACACTCCTGCCCTCATCATTAACTGAGCCATATCCTCAGTCTGGCGACGACGGGTCACTGGTTTTGCCTGATACCAGTCTAACCCTTCAGCCTCGTCCCAGACATCCTCAACCCACTTCATGGGATCCCAACTAGCATCCTCCCGTACCCGTGCAGCCACGGTACGGACTTTGGCAGGGTCAGTACGGCGGGGCGGTCTCCTCCGCATTTGCCACCGAGTCTGAGCCAATCCCACCAAAGCTTTGTTCAAACAGTGATTCAGTGCGTCTTTCTCTGCCTGCATTTTCATTACTTCTTGCCTGGCTAAAGACAGCTGTGTTTCCAACTGTTCTTTTTTCTCCTGCGATACACGCCATGCTGATGCACAAAACCACGCACGCCTCTGAATCCCCCCCAACGGGGATGTCGGAGGAACAACAATTTCTTTAAGCACAGGCAATGCAGCCGCTAGAGAGCCGTCCTTTACAGCATCTCCCCACGGCTCGGGACGACCACCGCCGTCCCGCAGACAGAGCGCAACTTCACTCCATTCGCCAGTCCAACCTGGCACATCAGATTGCTCCACGGCGGGAGGCTTCTTATTATGTTTCATAAACATTTCTGCAGCCACCAAATAACATCAATTACAATGTATTAATTGTTCGTGACGCCAATAATGTAATGTGTGATTTTAGAGGTTCGTGGTGGTCGGCAGATGAAACACACAAAGTCAGAGTGCTAGAATAAGTGTGTCAGGTTTATTCCCCGCAGCTCATGACACTCATCATTACATCTCAATGGGTTCAGCCTTATAAGCATAGCATAGCTTGCCCTACCTTTGACACGGACTGGAGAGCCAACAGTCCCGGTAGAGTGGCTTAGAAAACCCCGGCTGGGCGTTCGTATACGTAACCCGCAGCAGACTCTACCGAGATGTGGGATTTCCCCGTCTTTATACTTATTTAGAAAAAACACAACATCGCATGAGAGAGAGGATGGCCGGTCCTTCCCACAGGCGAGGATGAGTCCTGAGATCCTGTCTTGTAAACATATTTACAAGACACCCTTTTCTCACCCTTCCAAAGATAGGCAGTTACACAGTTCCCAAAACAAGCAGAATAATATAACATGCAGGTGGTCACTTGGGAACAAGCAGTTATATAACACCAATAGTATACAGATGGTCATTTTAGGACACAAATTAGATATTCCCATATCACCCCTACGGCCCTGAACTGGAATAAGTGTTGTAGAAAATGAATGAACGAACGAACAAATGTTAATATTATGTAGAAAGAAAGACGATCACAAACAGACACTCCATATGGAGTTGTGAACAAAAAGTTCAGATATGAACATTTAACCAACAAGTATTTAAAAAGCCGCCATCACACCATTTACGACCAAAAAAACACACTGATGACACTGTTTAAGCCACAAAGCTCGCTCATCTGCATCTAACCCGGGCTGATAAAATGTTCCTCACTAGCCCAGTTCTGCAACTATTTTGACATTTGGACAAGGACAGCTGTGGACAGATGTGGACAGCTGTGGACAGATGTGGACAGCTGTGGACAGATGTGGACAGCTGTGGATAGTATATATGTAGAAACTAGTACAGCAAAGCAATCTAAGTATTACAATATCCACAAGTCAGTTTAACGCAGCACATAATATTAACTAATATTTTCTCCAGGTTATACCAGGTAATTCAGTATAAGCCCTCCTGCAAATATTCATCTTCTCTGTTTGGGTTGATGAGAGATGTACCAGACCCACAGCAAACCACAGCAAGGAAAGAAGGAAGAAGGTTCTTACAGCAGGTGTTACCAGAGTCTTTATTACAGGTAAACAGCTAGTGACCATCAGGCTATGTTCAGATAAAAGTTTGCAGCTCGCAACATACCAGCCGTCTTACCTGTATCACAGTGAACTCACCTGCTGTCACGGCTGACTGCTGCTGCTGGTGGGGGCTTAGAAAACAGCGTTTCTGATATTTGCCGCCTTGTCCTGACATGTCATTTAAAAAAAAAGAAGAAAAAGTCACCCTCTGCTCCCCCTTTCCTCTGTTATCCAGAGGAAATATTCAGGAGGCCCGGACTGGCCTACAGGAGCAGCGGGACAATTCCTGGTGGCCTGGGTCCACCACGTTCCTCTGCCTCCCACCTGCTCCACCTCCATGTGCTTTTATTGATTATAAAAAAAATAAATAAATAAATAAAAACCTTTATTACTGTCATTATTTGTGCCAAATGACAAGAAGAAATTGTCTGTGGGCGCAACACAGTGCCATTCAGGCCAACTCACCCCACCGATGTAGTGTATCATGATTTTTTTTTCCCGGCAAGTAGGCCAGTCATGCCACTGAGGGCCCAGGCCACCAAGAATCGCCCCGCTGCTCCTGTAGGCCAGTCCGGGCCTCCTGAATATCCCCTCCTCATCTCGTCTTGCCTCCCTCCATGTTTGCTGTTTCCTAACTGCAGCTGTGCCACTCGGCTCCCATATGTTTTGATAACAAATGCCAAAAGATGTGATGCGTTCAAGGTGCTTCAAAAAAAACGGGTGCAGAAAAATTGATAAAACCATGGGTTTTGCTGATGTGGCCATGGTAAGAAAGATATTGCGCATTTAGCCGGCAGCTGTATCCGATGCACACTGAAGCTACTGGTGCAGGGTCTGTCTGGGACCACTGATGCAGATCGGTGAATCTCTCCATCCCTCTTTGACAGATCTTACAGTAGTTCACATTTACAGAATCGAATCAGACCGTTGGAAATTAAATCACAGCTGAACTCTGCAGATGTTTTGGCCCATTTCCACCCGTCAGACTAAGCAGCCGTCCCCGTTGTCAGGACAACCTTCTAGTACCGGGTCGTCCTCTTCATCAAGACCGCCTTCTAGTACCGGGTCGTCCTCTTCATCGGGTCCGACTTCTAGTACCGGGTCGTCCTCTTCATCGGGTCCGCCTTCTAGTACCGGGTCGTCCTCTTCATCAGGTCCGCCTTCTAGTACCGGGTCGTCCTCTTCATCGGGTCCGCCTTCTATTACCGGGTCGTCCTCTTCATCAGGACCACCTTCTAGTACCGGGTCGTCCTCTTCATCGGGTCCGCCTTCTAGTACCGTGTTGTCCTCTTCATCGGGTCCGCCTTCTAGTACCCGGTCGTCCTCTTCATCGGGACCGCCTTCTAGTACCGGGTCGTCCTCTTCATCAGGACCGCCTTCTAGTACCGGGTCGTCCTCTTCATCAGGACCGCCTTCTAGTACCGGGTCGTCCTCTTCATCAGGACCGCTTTCTAGTACCGGGTCGTCCTCTTCATCAAGACAATCTTCTAGTACCGGGTCGTCCTCGTCATCGGGACTGCCTTCTAGTACTGGGTCGTCCTCTTCATCAAGACCACCTTCTAGTACCGGGTCGGACCTTTTTAATCCTGGTGTGATAGATGAAGCAGGTGGTGGAAACTTTCCTCAGAGGTTTTGCTTCATGTTGACATGACATCATCATTCTGATGCTCAGGTTGAACTTCAGCAAAAGTGTTGAGTTGCTTTCCTGTGATTGGCTGGTTAGATATTAGTGTAAACAGGAGGTTGAACAGGTGGAGCTGATCATGTGGGTGGTGAACCAGTCTACCAGTAATGCAATAATGGAGCTGAAATATTAGCGCTACATGAGCACATTAACAGTGGCAGAGAGACTCAATCTAGTGAAACTACAAGATAACAAATGAGGAGAATGTTGGCTGTGATCCTCAAATCTGTTATCATGTGTCTTTCATACCTTCATTACACTCTTTTCAAACACTCGATTCTCCAAAACTAACTGCTTGTAAGCCGCCTCCAGTGACAACTTTATCCGGACATGATCTTCACTAATTAGTAGTTTGGTCCCCGTCAGACCTTTAAAAACAAAAGTATCACCAAATAACAGATACGTTTCAAGTTCAACGTTGGCTACAACTTCACTTCCTGAACTTTCTCCATCCATTTTCACCACTCAGAATCTCCAATAACACAGCCTCCTGTTGCAGGTCTAGTGGTGCAGCAGTGAAAACGATCCCCCCTCAAACAGCCCCCTGCTGCAGGTCTAGTGGTGCAGCAGTGAAAACGATCCCCCCTCAAACAGCCTCCTGCTGCAGGTCTAGTGGTGCAGCAGTGAAAACGATCCCCCCTCAAACAGCCTCCTGCTGCAGGTCTAGTGTTGCAGCAGTGAAAACGATCCCCCCTCATAACAGCTTCCTGCTGCAGGTCTAGTGGTGCAGCAGTGAAAACGATCCCCCCTCAAACAGCCTCCTGCTGCAGGTCTAGTGTTGCAGCAGTGAAAACGATCCCCCCTCATAACAGCTTCCTGCTGCAGGTCTAGTGGTGCAGCAGTGAAAACGATCCCCCCTCAAACAGCCTCCTGCTGCAGGTCTAGTGGTGCAGCAGTGAAAACGATCCCCCCTCAAACAGCCTCCTGCTGCAGGTGTAAGCTTGATAAATACTCTGAAGGAAGTGAGAACTTTTTTCTTGTTCTCAAGGCCACAAGAACAAGAAAAAAGCCCCCCTCCCCCAATGTCCAATCAACCACATGATACTTGGGTTGATTGTGGGAGCCCCACAAGAAGAAAGTTGTGCTTGGCTGATGTGTTGAGAACAAGCTACAACATGATATTCCCAGAGAAAATGACATCATATTGTTGTCATGGTCTAAAGAACAAGAAAAACATTCTGGCATCTCATGGAAATGTAAGAGCCTTTAGTGGTGCAGCAGTGAAAACGGTCCCCCATCAAACATGTTCCCATCGTTAGGATGTTAAACTTTATATCAGGAGAAAAATGAAAAGGTTTTTTTGCCTGAACCATTTTACAGGCCAGCGCCAGCACCAGACATTATAAGGTTTTCCCGTTATAACTGGTTATAATATGTTGTTAGTGTTGCCCTCCTACATGTCGCTGGCATACTGGGGTCCTGTGAAGCTTCCTGATCCAGTCTGATGGCTCTGTATTCATGGAACTGCAGCAGGCTGTCTGGAATTTTCCTCACAAATGCCTGGAAAGTTGTTATTTTTATCAAAGCTAAATGTAAAACAGGATTAATAGAATTACCCGTCGGACTGTTTGTTTCACATCTTCTGTCCAACTAATCCTGGCAAAGCAGAGTTTACTGACACAAAACTGCAGATGTTTTGTGGGAAGTAGTTAAATGCAGCTCAGTGATGAAGATGTCTGAAGACCAACATGCTAACCTCGATAAAACACATGAAGACCTGATAACAGACTGTAGATGTGTATATTATCATGTATAAGAGAGAATAATCTATCATTGTGTGTGTTTATAATTTGCTAGAAGTAGTTGAGAAGACTTCTCCTCCTGCTCCGGTGGAGATCCTGCCATCCAACGCTGGACAGGACGTCGCTCCCACTCAGTCAGCCGGTAAAACTCACTTCTTTTTCTTTAGTTTTAAATTACATGAGAAATTTTTCATTCATCTCTGAAGGGAAATTTATTATTTTATTTTATATATATATATATATATATATATATATATACAGCTCCTCATTGATTTGGTTTGATTTATTTATTTTCACATAGTAAAAGTACAGGTATACATTCAAACACATCCAAACATGTGACGGTGCATGTGGCAGAAACCCAGTCAAATATGCTAAAAGCCACACACAATTTTCTTTTCAGCTCACTTTGAGAAACAAACCATCTAAATCCAAAACAAAAATCACATTTACTCAAAGAACATAAGTATGATAAATAATTTGGTGACAAAATTACAACCTAAATCTGCCCTACAATTTTTTGATGAACAAACTCATTCTATCAAGTATTCTCAGTCCCAAGCCAATCCGTTCTTCATCAAGTTTACTTTTTATAATTTACTGTCCTAAATGTAAGATTTTAAAATGATAATTTATCATCATTTTAAGATTTTTTTGTTATTGGTATAATTTCCGTATTCATTCCATAATTTAGCTCCACGGAATCTAAACGAAAATTGAATTTGAGATTTTTACATGATGGAAGATGGAAATTCATTGCTTGTCTGGTTTTGTAAGAATGAACTAGACTTTTACTAATAAAATAATTGCTTTGAGGAGATTTACCATGCTTTATCTTAAAAACAAATATACATATCTGATAAATATTAATATCATAAATATTACAGTTGTAATTTTGAAAAAAAGGTGCGCTTGGTGCGCCATGATTGGAAAATTTTGCTAAACGAACAAATGCTTTTTGTAACAATAATATTTTCTTTAAGTAAGTTGGGAACATACTTGCCAATATAGTATTACAATACATTAAATATGGATAAATTAAAGTATAATAAATTGTCAAAATTAGTATTTACATAACTTCTTATTTTTCTCTATTTGCAAAGAGATTTGGTGACTTTATTGCAGACAAAACCAACTTGATCTCTCCATGAAAGTTTATCTCAAATCACAGGTGCTGGTCAGACAGCTTTAAACAGCAGAAATAACTACAGGACATTTTTATTAATGCTACATTTATGTTAATGGGACATGTTAATCCAGCAATCTATACATCTGTTCATTGATCCAACAAAGGAAACACGACGTCATAATTCACGGTTCATGTTCTTGTTTCATGTGTTTGGTTTTTGTTATGATCATGGCTTATGATGGTTTCTTGTATTTAGGGTCATGTTAGTCTGTGTTGTTCCTGCTCTGATCAGCTGATCAGCTCACCTGCTCTGATCAGCTGATCAGCTCACCTGCTGTGATCAGCTGATCAGCTCACCTGCTGTGATCAGCTGATCAGCTCACCTGTGCCTCCCTAATGCCTCGGTGCATTTAAGCCTTTGGTTTCAGTTCCTCCATGCTAGTCCGTTGTTTGTTGCTTCTGTTGCCAGGGATATCTTTCATGCCATGTCACATTTTTTTGCCTCCATAGTCTTTTGTTTTTCATGAGTTTAGTTTATTAAAACCTTTTCCTTGCACTGGTCAGCTTCATGCCTTGCACTTGTGTCCTCACATTCTCGACACATGAGGATCTAAAGGTGTGATGAGATCAGACCGAACTAACTGACCTGGTTATTAGAACTACGTAGTAAAACTATTTGTTTTGAGACTGTAAATATATCCTGATTTAATCTGGTTGAAGCTGCTTTCAGATCAGATGTTTTATCTGCTGTGGTTCCTCTGATGCAGAGGTGGATGAATGCCAGATCAACCCCTACATCTGTGGGCCAGGGATCTGCTACAACACGGCCGACAGCTACACCTGCCACTGCGATGAGGGATACCAGCTGGATGGCAGCACATCCACCTGCGTAGGTAAGAAATCCTGGAGACGCCGTCCGTCCTCTGCAGGTCTGCAGAGCAGCATCATTTACCCGGAGCTCCGGTCTGCAGCAGGAAAGTTGTTACATAAATCACCTTCAACCAAACTTGGGCTCGCTATGTTTCCAACAAACATTCCCATTTCCAGAAAAACTGGGATTCATGTAAATATAGACAGATTCCAATGTCTCCTGTAAAATGGGGCTTATTGACAATAGTAACTTTTTAAGTAAACCTTCCGTCAGGTTCATGAAGGTGGGTAGACCGACCCCCTTCCCGTCCTTTCAGACTGGTGAATAAAGGCAAAGGGATGGACCAGCTGGCCCTGATTTGCAGTCAGACACCAGAAAATGTCCATAAAAGGTCATGAGCCTTATGGGATGTGTGCAGACAGAAAGTCTGGCCTCATAATTATCCTGAAGGTTTCTCAAACAAACTTCTCTCATGCCCGCACTTTTTCTTCTACAAACACAAACTATTTATCAAAACATATTTCCTGGCTTTCATCCTATATTACATTTATTGCGATAGACCTCATGCTTTTCTCTCAAATCGTCTCGCAGTGCAGCGTGACGCCCCTCCTGGCTCCACAGGCTTCCATTACATTTTTTCCTTTGACTTCTTTTACATCTCAGGAGGTGTTTCAACTCTTCTGAATAGAAGAGATAATCAAAATTACATCTGCGTGTTCGGCAGACATTTCTGCTGCTCACGGTTCAGGAATGCGACTTTGTTTGCAAACAGCGTCTGTTTGTTCGAAGGCTACGCCGAGCTCATCACACCCATGAGGGATGTAGTTGTTTTGACAGCCACACTTCCTGGTGAGAGGGTCCAATACCCAGACCTTTCCATTTTTATTTCCTTTTTATTATTACCCTTTTATTATTACCTTCACCAAGGACTTTTTTCTTCTAGCAACATAACTCAAACAGTTATGGACATTTTTAAATGAAAGTTCTGAGGAAATCTCAGAAATGGAATAAAGGAACAAGTGATTAGATTTTGAGGGTGATCCGGATCAACGTCTGGATCCAGGAATTTTTTCGTGGAAAGGAAAAGGAGATAGGAATCATTTTGCCATTAGAGTTTTTACTAAAAATAATGCTCACAAGCACTGGCAAAAGAAAACAATGTGCTCTTAAATGCTTCTAGTTTATAATAATAATAATGTTGTTGTTGATGATGATGCTAAACAACAGCAGCCTGTTTCCATTTTTTTCATGACATTACTTTTCATTATTAGCTGAGGTTTGGTGGGTTTGTCTGAAACATCTGCTGGTTATAAAACAGCTGGACGGATCAGGTTCAGAAACATCATGATGGAACGAGGGGTGTCTTCTCTAAATCATGGAGCAGAGTGGGTGCAGGTTCATCTTTTAGGGGTCATGAATGTGGTGAATGACATGATTCAGGTTCTGAGATACAAATCCACTCTTCTCTAACCAGTTGACTGACAGGTGGTGGGGGTAGGGGTGGAGGGGGGTCAGGGGCACTGACCCCATCCTCCCCCAAGATGCAGGTTCAGAACAAAACAAGCAGAAGTGCATTGCATGCTGCATTCAATGACACTTGGACATCTGAGGTTTGTCTAAGTGAAGGTTAGTTGACACTGAATATTCATTACCTCCCATCATGCTTTTCTCTGCAGATACACACAACTGGTATTTAGTTTTTTTACCTCCAGCCACAGTTATGGTTGAGAAGAAATCCTGACTGATCAGACAGGAAGTAGCTGAAAACATCACATCACCCCTGTAGCCCTCTGAGATGATGATGATGATGATGATGATGGGACATAGGACATGTTTGAGGAAGTGCAGTGTGTTTAAGATATGTTGACAAGGATTTACTCACACACAACTTTGTTATTTACGTGCACATTAGCGTGTCCCTCAGGTCACACACACATACACACACCTGTATTTTCCACAAGTGTATCTTCACTTCAGAGAGTATATCTGCCTGCAGCCCCTCCCTCACCATTTCCATCACCATGGTTACAAAGGTGCTCGTTTTTGTACCATGGCTGCTGCTCTGAACTGAGCGCGTGCAGTAGCCCATCTGAAGTTCTGCAGAAATGTTTGTTTTTTCCTCTGGTGACCAAAACACTCCTGCTGGTCTTCACTCAGCCGAACGAAAGTTCTTTACATGAACACATTCTTACTAACATAACTTGGGATGAGACCAGCAACCACATTGTTAACGAAGTCTGCACCACCCTCCTCCTCCTCCTCTTCATCGCCCTCACTGGGACGGGAATATGAGGCAGTCTGTCATTAGGTGGTTTCTTGTCATTTCTACACACCTCTCCCCACCCAGCAGAATGGCTGTGAATGAGGGAAGTGGGGACGAGCAGGCCTGATGGTTATTTCCTACAGCGGCAGAAAAATCTCTGCTCAGCTGTGGAGGATGAAGGACCACATTAGGATGTTTTACGAGGTCTAAATATGTCTTTTATATGCAACCAAAGTATCAGTTAGTAAGAATGACACAAAACATGCTCCAAAGTTTCTGGTTTTAGGTAAAAAAGAATCACTGTGGCATTGTTCACTCAACCTTTAATGAATAATTTTCTACTGGACGGATTCAGTCCTGTTATATAAAGAACTACAGTTTCGTTCGCTCAAAGCTCAAACTCAGGTGCTTCACTTTGGAAACTTGGTCCCAGTTTTTATTAAATCCTTAACGTGCAACAGTAAACTTGTTGGTGAACATCAGTTCTCATTAAACATCTTCATAAATCTGAAAGGAGCCAAAGATTCAGCTGGTCTCTTTGTTTGTTCACCCTGGAGCGGCGCTGAGCTTTTCTCTGTAGTTTCAGGTAGATACCTGAGTGAAGTCTGGAAAACCTTTTTTTCTCTAAAAAGAGCTTTAATCCATATTCCTTCAGACAGTTAAAAACTTGCATCAGCCTAGTTTCATGTTTTTCCAATGTCTTGGAGAATTCATATCTCCATGCACTTTTCCAATAAAAGCTGGAACGTTCTTGGAGCGTTTGTAATGTGGCTTCTGGTTGAATGTGTGTGTCACAGCTTCAGAACTTTTAGCACTGCTTCACACCTGCTTCACACAGCCTGAATGATGTTGACAGTGACAGCTTGGAACGAGCATCACGGTGTAGCTCATCTAGTGTATTAGTACCAATCAAACTTTGTGGCTGTGAAGCTGCACGGACATCTGGGACTACTGGCAGCAGTGTTAGTATTACAGCTTTAACCCCTAGAAACTCCTGGCTATCCATTAGCTCCTTCAACCTCCAACAGCTCAAATAGAGGTTTCACCTGCAGGCAGGATGAGAAACAGTGACTTGGGAGCCTGTGTCTACAAACAGCTAACTTTGTTATCCTCTGTTTTTACATGTGCTGCTCGTTTTGCACCGATCAAACCTTTGTAAAGTTTGAAGTTGTCAATTTAGGCTTGACATTTGAATATTGCAGGTTTTTTGACAGTTTTCTAAGACTTTTATTCCGTGGGACATGTTTGACCCATTGCAGTCTCCATCTGTCCCTCCACAGGAACCAGCGTTATTTTGAAGACGGAGTATTGTCGTGTTGGCTTTCTCATAACTGCTCTCAGCTCTGTTCTCTTAGCAGCACCCAGGTCCAGGTTGGGATCAGAAAATGTGTTCATCCCCCCACAGCAAAAACAGTAGCAGGGCTTAGGCTTTGCTACAGGAAGGGGGCTTAAGTGTTGTTGTTGCATTGTCAGGTTTTTGTTGTCTATTTGATTTGGTTGTTCTTTCTTAGATGCATCTGTTTTGCTCTGTTTCATTAATTAACTAACTTTTTAGATCTGCAACTTGCTGCTGTAACTCATTTACACTGTTCTGAGTTTACTCCTGTTACCGTCATTTCACTGACATGTTGTACATGGGAAACAACTTTCTGGCTTGTGACTGAGATGTCGTTTCATCCTGGTGTTTATTACCTCTTCTCTAATGTTGGAGGATTTTCCTTTATCAGCTCTAGCTGTATATCGGAGAGCAAGGCACTTTCCCAACAACCTCTGCAAAATTGTTTGAGGAGGTATTTGTCAACCTCATGTGTCTGGTCTCCCCTGCGCACCTCGAGGTTTAAGGCCACTTGTGGGCAATAAATATAGGCAGAAGGTTTTTCTCCAGGATCCTGCAGTGTGTTCATAAAACATACAAACAGTTCCTCACCATTTTCTGCTGTGCCAAATGCAGAGTCCAATACCTGAAGATAGACTGTGGGTGATGTCTCCGGACCGAGATGGCGGATTACATCTGAAGCAAGTACAAGAAGACTTTCAAGAATCTTTCTAGTTGTTTCCAAGACATGGCGGTGTCATCCATCATTAGTTCAACATGTGAACGCCAAGTTTCATAATCGGAGTCATCGTACGGTCGAGGAGTCGTTCCAGAAAAGGCCCTCAATCTTGAGGCAGAAAGTGCACGTGGAGCATTATCTTCATTTTTAACAAGTGCTCCACCATTCTCTGCACTTCTGGTGGGTTGAGCTCATTTGAGCTTAGAGTCGGTGATGTTTTTGGTCTGGGGTTGTGGGTTTGTGGATGTTATTAGGATGGTGAGGGATATCAGCTTGGAGGAGCAGCATTCTGGCTGGGCTCTGAGGTCAGTTCAGCTGTATCCTGGATATCTTTGTGCTCCTCTGCTGACTCCAGAGAGCATACAGACTTCTCTATTTTTAGATGACATCTCAACTAGGGCTGGGCGATTAGTCGAATTTTAATCTCAATTACAATCTGGGTTTTCAACGATCATCAAAATTAAGTGATCCGATGTTTTGCTCCTTCTGAGTTTACTCTTGTGCTGATTTCAGTTGCAAATCGAGCGCCACTGGCATCGCACCGCTCTGCCGCAGACTCCTCCCACAGCCTGTAACGCTCTGCCCCAGACTCCTCCCACAGCCCGTAACGCTCTGCCCCAGACTTCTCCCACAGCCCGTAACGCTCTGATTCAGACTCCTCCCACAGCCCGTAACGCTCTGATGCAGACTCCTCCCACAGCCCGTAACGCTCTGCCCCAGACTCCTCCCACAGCCCGTAACGCTCTGCCGCAGACTCCTCCCACAGCCCGTAACGCTCTGATGCAGACTCCTCCCACAGCCCGTAACGCTCTGCCGCAGACTCCTCCCACAGCCCGTAACGCTCTGATGCAGACTCCTCCCACAGCCCGTAACGCTCTGATGCAGACTTCTCCCACAGCCCGTAACGCTCTGATGCAGACTCCTCCCACAGCCCGTAACGCTCTGCCGCAGACTCCTCCTACAGCCCGTAACGCTGTGCCGCAGACTCCTCCCACAGCCCGTAACGCGCTGCCGCAGACTCCTCCCACAGCCCGTAGGGCTCTGATGCAGACTCCTCCCACAGCCCTTAACGCTCTGCCGCAGACTCCTCCCACAGCCCGTAGTGCTCTGATGCAGACTCCTCCCACAGTCCTTAACGCTTTGCTGCAGACTCCTCCCACAGCCCTGACCGCTTTACTTTTATCCAACGCAAGTTGCCAACACCTCAAGTTAGACTGAAGAATCGTGACTAAATAATCCACCTGCTCCTAGAGACACAGAGAGACAAACGTTCCAAACATATTTTTTTTCTCTCTCCAGAGACCAGTGCTCAATTAACACAGTGAACAAACCGGGATTTAAGACCCGCATTACTACTCTGGACAAACGGTATCACTACCATCTGGTCTCCATGTTAGTGGAGTGTCTCTCCTGCCCTGAGGGTGGTGTGAAGGACATGGCTATAGTCCAATGTTTCACCGCCGCTATGAACCAGGAAAGAAAACCTCCATCAGGACTAGACCCAGAAAAGAAAACCTCCATCGGGACCAGAACCTGGAAGGAAAACCTTCATCAGGACCAGAAGCCAAGAAGGAAAACCTCCAGCTTATAAAATGGGTAAACACTACACCTCGTTCTGCATGAGCAGCTCCAGCTGACCAGGTGCTCTTAAGTCAGAAGGACCAGACCAGAAACCAAGAAGGAAAACCTCCATCAGGACCAGAACAGGGAAGGAAAACCTCCACCAGAACCAGGAAGGAAAACTTCCATCAGGACCAGAACCCGGAAGGAAAACCTTCAGCTTATAAAATGGGTAAACACTGCACCTTGTGCTGCATGAGCAGCTCCAGCTGACCAGGTGCTCTTAAGTCAGGAGGACCTGGCCTTTAACCTGGTTTAGTTTCCTGGATTCTGATCAGTTCTGATCAATACAGTAAATAAATCGGAGCAGACATGGATACAGTCAGACATGTCGGTGGTAGTCTGGTCTTCCTCCGCTCACACTGTCAAACCCCCAACACACACACACACACACACAAATCAGCCTATGAACACACACACAACCCACCTACCCAGCAACAAACTGGTCCAAGCACACACTCTTTCCCAGAGGTCTGACTCTCTCCTCTTCCAGCTGCTCCCGTGTTCCACGTGACGTGGGGTTAGCCATGAAGTTTTGGCCGTCCACACTGGATGAAGTCGGGCCAGGCCACAGAGCGGTGGCAGAGAGAGGAAGTAATCAGGCTCTGTAGTAGACCTCTTTTTAGAAGTTAATAAGCCAGCTAACAGATGTTTAATCAACACAGCCAAACTTCTCCCAGACGGTGTAGTAGGTTTGGGATGTAAACCTGGCTGCCTGCTCACTCATAAGCTGCACACACATCATGTTCTGGAGTAAAAATGGGTTTAATGGTAAAGCTGAAAATGGAATTAGAGGAAGAGGAGGTTGAGATAAAGGTTGGTGAAGTGGTATTTTGTGAAACTACTAGATTTTATTATTTTTGCAGTTGCAGTTGTTTGTCCAGAAAACACAGATATGCCAGCTGCCCTTTTTGTCAATGCAGAATTTACCCGAACACCTCGCTCAGCTGGACGAGGAGGTGGAACGGGCATTATTATTTCTAAAAAGTGGAACTTTACCTCTCAGTCCTATGGCTATCTGCTCATCACTTGAGTATCACACAGTAAAGGTCTCTACACCCATTACTGCATACATTCTGGTCATTTACCACCTCCGGGTGGCAGTATAGACGAGTTTGTCTCTGAAATGGACATGATTTTCTCTGACATTCCTGATGAGGGCACACCACTAATTGTCATGGGAGACATGAACATTCACATTGGCAAACCACAGGCAACTGACTTTCTGGCTCTCATCTATTCTTTCAATCTCAAACTGGTACAGACTCCTCCAACACACAAAGCTGGTAATACTCTTGACTTGGTGCTGACCAGAAACTGCTCCACAGCCAACCTGTCCGTCACCCCGCTGCATCTTTCAGACCACTTCCTGGTTAAATTCGCTGTCTTCCTTCCTCATGTCACTCAAACAGTTTCAAAAATGGTGTACTACTAAAAACTTGAGATCCCTCAAACCTACAGAGCTGTCTGACAAGGTTTACCCTCCCTTCCCACTCCGACTTAATGAGGCAACAGAAACACTCTGCTCCTCTCTGGACAAACTCTGTCAAAACCAGCTAGACAAAATCCTTCCAGTCCATGGCTCACCGAGGTTCTAAGGAATAACAGAGCCGGACTCAGGGCTGCAGAAAGAAAGTGACATAAATCAAAAGAGCACACTGACTTGTCTGAGTACCAGAAAAAACTTGAAATTCTCACATCCAGCCTAAAGGCTGCCAAGATAGCCTTTTATCAGAACAAGATCCGCAATGCTCCCAACACACGACATTAACTCTCTTCTATCTCCACCACCTGCTCAGCCTCCCGCTGTGCTGACTGCAGAAATGTTTGCTTCCTACTTCACTGAAAAGGTTGCTACCATTGGTAACCAGTTCACTGAGCCTGACCAACTCAGCCTTACCAAACCAGCTACTGGTGCCTCACTCTGGTCCTTTCGCTCTAAATGAGGACCAAGTCTCTAAACTTCTAGTCAACTCAAAACCCACAACCTGTCCTCTTGATCCTGTTCCCTCTGACATCCTGCATAGCATTTTACCTACAATCAGATCTGCAGTAACCCATATTATCACCTCCTCTCTTAAATCCGGTATCTTTCCTTCTGCCTTCAAGTAAGCTCGGGTTACCCCGCTGCTGAAGAAACCTATACTCAACCCAGCCCAGGTTGGAAACTACCGGCCGGTCTCACTGCTTCCATTCATGTCTAAACTACTAGAGCGTGCCGTCAGGTCTCACATTTCCTCCAAGACAACAACGTGCTAGATCCATATCAATCTGGATATAGGCAAGGCCACTCTACTGAAACTGCCCTCCTGACAGTTACTGATTCCCTATGCCTTCCAGATCCGCTGGTCAATCCTCAAGCCTTATACTGCTGGACCTGTCTGCTGCTTTTGACACGCTCAACCACCAAATCCTCCTCTCCACGCTCTCGGAGCTTGGCATCTCAGGATCCATCCGCTTGTGGTTTATGTCCTACCCCACAGGAAGATCCTAAAAATATCTTGGCGAGGGGGAGTGTCCAGATCACAGATCAGTTGTTCTCTATAACATCAAGAGGATCAGACCCTACCTGACTGAACACATGGCGCAGCTCCTGGTCCAGGCTCTGGTCATTTCACGCATTGACTATTGCAACTCCCTATTGGCTGGCCTGCCTGCATGCTCAGTTAAACCTCTGCAGATGATCCAGAACGCAGCAGCACATCTGGTCTTCAGCCAGCCAAAAAGAGCTCATGTCACGCCGCTGCTAATTGCTCTTCACTGGCTTCCAGTTGCAGTGCATTAAATTCAAAGCTCTGCTTCTGGCGGCAGTGGCTCAGGCGGTAGAGCAGGTCGTCCAATGATCGGAAGGTCGGCGGTTCGATTCCCGCTCCCGCAGTCATCTGTCATCTGTCGTTGTGTCCTTGGGCAAGACACTTAACCCTCCTTGCCTCCAGTGTTGGCATCGCTGGTGTATGAATGTGTGGATGAATGTTCGGTGATGGTCGGAGAGGCCGTAGGCGCAGACTGGCAGCCACGTTTCCGTCAGCTTGCCCCAGGGCAGCTGTGGCTACACACGTAGCTTACCATCACCAGGTATGAGTGAGGAGTGGATGAATAATGGATTCACACAATGTAAAGCGCTTTGGGTGCCTTGAAAAGCGCTATATAAATCTAATCCATTATTATTATTATTATTATTATAAAACAATAACCCAAATGGCTCCAGTCTACCTTCACTCCTTAATCCAGGGCTACACTCCCTCTCCACAGTTACGCTCTGCCAGTGAAAAACACCTAGTGCTCCCACCATAAGATGGCGCAAAATCAGTAGCTAGACTCTTCTCCTCTGTTGTTCCCCGGTGGTGGAACAATCTACCGACCTCTGTCTGATCCGCAGAGTCCTTATCCACTTTTAAAAGCAAGCTAAAGACTCAGGTGTTTAAGGAGCATTTCTGCACTTAGCTTAACTCTTCTACTCATCGGAATGAGATAGAAAGATTTGTCCAGTTCTTTGGCTCAACTCAGCACTGAATAAGCTGAGTGCACTCACGCCCAAGATGATGTTGTGAGATGAAATCGTGATCTCGTAATTAAACACAGGACTATTATAGAAAAAGAGAGAGAGAGAGAGAGAAAAAGCCTCTAGCACTACACGACAGCACCTGGGTCCACCTGGACTCCCAGCAGTCTGACTACCACTTAATGGGGGGGTTGCTCGTGTGTGTAGGTGAGTGTACTAAACTTTAGAGGTGAGTTGTGATGAGTGATCATGCAAATGCAACGTTGCCCCCTCTAAGCATCAGAGGCAGACTGAGAGGGCCCCAAGCCCCGGGCAACCAGGAGCTACCACAGAGACCAGAACCGAGACAGTCCACCGCAGGAACGCCTTCCAGACAGAAGTTGGCAGAGGAAGGTCCCACAAACCTCTGAGAGCTGCTCAAGGGGGCCAGAGGGCAGGGAGCCCCAGTCAGCCATAACAACAAACAACCATACACGCCTCCACTTCATCCATTTTGTCCATCCTTACACATTCACCCCTCACCAGTGAACCTGGAGGGGCCACAGGCCCCCAGCAGTGATGCCAGCCTGGACCCCAAGCCAGCAGACCAAACAGTTCCCCACCCTGTGGTGTAGGAAGACCCAAAGACCAAAGTGTGTGTATATAAATGCAAGAGCAAGGAAGGGAGGGGTATGATGAGTGGCACAACCAGAGAAAAAAGAACCTCCCCCAGGAAGATGAGCCGCACCATTGGCGGCAGTAGGCACCCCTGTTTCCGGGGACCCCTCCGAAGGCAGGACGATCCAGACCCCACCAAGCCAAGAGCCCAAAGTGACAGCAGCCAGAGACCCACAGTGCCCCTGGAAAAGCTCCCACATACCACACTCTGGAGAGAGGGGAGTGCCAGTAATAATAATAATAATAATAATAATAATAATAATAATAATGTCCACATGTATACCCTTATAAACCCATACACATAAACCAACAGTCATAACCTTCCCAAACATACATGTAATGATCGCCTGTGCATCCCGCATCAACACCTACACCATATAGTACAAGGGCACCACCCCTTTCCGGCCCACTCAGGCTGCTCTCCACCTACACCCAACAACGTCCCACCCCACCCCTGCCAGCCCCTCCGTCCACCCATCTGCCCAGAACCCCTCCCGCCTAACAACCCTACCCAACCACCCCACCCAGTCACCCACCCTAACCCTCACCCGTCCAATTATCCCACCCAGCCAATCCCCCTCTACATCCCCAACCTACCTCCTCCCTACCCAAACCCCCACCTACTTGGGAGACACCGTGGATCCCAGAGCACCTACTTGATACCAGGCCGCGCGTTGACCCGCCCCTGCAGCAGCATGCCCAAACCAGCCTAAGCCCTCCCCCCGGCCACCTAAAAGTTTTAAACAACACAAAATGAAGGTTTGATCAATCAGATTACAGACACCTTCTTTTTTCTTTTGAACAACCCATTTTTAAGACTTGATCCAATCCAGATAACTTTCATCCAGATTAAATCTTTTGAGCTACTGGCCCTTGATGATTAAAACCATAAACAGTACTAAATCATCCTTTCTTACAGTAACTATCTAAGAATTTGTTAAATACAAAAGCTATTACTTTGCTATGCTTATCACATGGAAAAATTAGACTCAGGCTGGAAGATCCTGGATTTTGAAGAAGAAAACTAAAGCTTAAAAGCACCAGCAGACAGTTTGGTCATGTTTATGTCTGGATCAGACCCTCAGGGTGAGTCTTTGTTCAAACCCAAGTGCTTGTGTTAAATGAAGAGGAGGTTTGCTTTCAGCTTTATGTGCTGATAGAAGCAGTGTCCTGAGCTGCAGAAGCAACATTCCCAGTGGAATAAACTGGTTTCCATTCAGTCATGACTTGAGTCATCCAGATCCTGCAGGAAGATTCCTGAATCATCAGATAGGCCCACCATAAACTCTGGTGATGTAGCTGCTGGTGACAAACCAGTAAAAAAACTGGAAAAAACTGAGAGATGAAGCTGTCACATGATGATGATGATGGATTACTTTTCTACACAACTGATGTTTTTATTCTACAATCTGTTTTGTTCATGAGTTGAATCTTGGTCAGCATCACTTCCTGAGTTTATACACCCACTTTATCAGGTCCACCTTCTAGTACCGGGTCGTCCTCTTCATCAGGTCCACCTTCTAGTACCGGGTCGTCCTCTTCATCAGGTCCGCCTTCTAGTACCGGGTCGTCCTCTTCATCAGGTCCACCTTCTAGTACCGGGTCGTCCTCTTCATCAGGACCACCTTCTAGTACTTGTTTGGACCCCCCTTTTAATTCTTGGTGTAATAGATTGAACAAGGTGTTGGAACCAGAAGATGCTCCACTGTGGTCATAAAGGGATGGACATGGTCAGCAACAATACTCAGGTAGGCTGTGCTGGTTAAACCAGGCCACGTTGGTACTAAGGGGACCAAAGTGGGCCAAGAAAATCTCCCCCCACCATTACACCAGCAGCAGCCTGAAGCGTTGATCCAAGGCAGGATGGATCCATGTTTTCATGATGTTTCCAGCAGATTCTGAGCCTAGTATCTGAATGTGGAGCTGAAATGGAGACTCATCAGACCAGCAACGTTTCTCCATCTTCTATTGTCCAGTGTTGGTGAGTGTGTGTGAATTGTAGCCTCAGTTTCCTGTTCTTAGCTGGCAGGAGGCACCCGGTGTGTCTTCTGCTGCATCCTGGTCCAGACAACTGCTGCTCTGGATGTTTTCTCTTCTTCAGACCATTCTCTGGAAACCCTGGAGATGGTTGTGGATGAAAATCCCAGTAGATACTCAGACCAGCAACCATGCCACGTTCAATGTCTCTTATATCCTCTTTCTTCCTCATTCTGATGCTCAGTTTTAACCTCAGCAGGTCGTCTTCACCACGTCTACATGACTACATGCTGCCATGTGATTGGCAGGTGAAGTGGGTGGTGGGTGTATCAGTCTGAACAAGAACCTTTTGAGCTCTTTGCTGTGATAAAAAAAACTCGTATTTTTAAAATGACTGCAGTTGAACTGTTAAAGTGGGGCAAATTTATTTACATGTGTAGAAACACTTTCTTTATTTTTTTCTAGCTTCTCAGTCGTTTACTCTGTTTATCTCTTGTCTAATTGTCACTATGAGACGTCACCAGTCTGTTGCTTAAATGACGAAGTTCCTCCTGGTTTTTGCCTTTTCAGATACAGACGAGTGCCAGGATGAGCAGGTCTGTGTCAGAGGTCACTGCCTGAACACTGAAGGCTCTTTCATCTGTCATTGTGGTCCTGGATTCAGAGTATCACCCAGCAGAGATCAGTGTGATGGTATGAGCTGCATCACTCTTTACAGACTCCACTGTAGTCACATTATAATCCAGGTAAACCTAATCCATCATATAATCCACATTAGTCCAATTTATAGTAACTGTGTTCATATAAACCAGTTTGTAAAATAATTACCATCCATCTTTTCTCTAGTGCTGATCAGGGGTCAGGTCAGGGGAGTAGTAGCCTAAGCAAAGACTTCTCCACAGCCACTTTTTCAAGCTCTTCCGGGGGAAGCCTGAGGTGTTCTCAGGCCAGTCCAGAGACACCGTCCCTCCAGTGTGTTCTAGGTCTTCTCATAGGCCTCCTCCTGGTGGGACATGCCTGCCTCCAGCCGTACAGGAGGCATCCTAAGCAGATGTTGCACCACCTAGCCAAGCAGGCTCATGCGTTGCATCGAATCTTCTCTTTGAAAACCTCCACCAGAACCAGGAAAGAAAACCACCATCAGAACCAGAACCAGAAAGGAAAACTTCCATCAGAACCAGGAAGGAAAACTTCCATCAGAACCAGGAAAGAAAACCTCCATTAGAACCAGGAAGGAAAATGTCCACCAGAACTAGAACAGAACCAGGAAGGAAAACCTCCACCAGAACCAGGAAAGAAAACCTCCATCAGAACCAGAACCAGAACCAGGAAGGAAAACCTCCATCAGAACCAGAACCAGGAAGAAAAACCTCCATCAGAACCAGAGCCAAGAAGGAAAACTTCCATCAGAACCAGAACCAGGAAGAAAAACATCTACCAGAACTAGAACAGAGCCAGAACCAGGAAGGAAAATCTCAACCAGGATGGAAATCCTCCATCAGAACATGAACTAGGAAGTAAAACCTCTAAATCTTCAGTGTATGTCTTCAGACTAGGTCTTCAGATCAGGTCTTCAGCAGAACTAGAACAGAACCAGAACCAGGAAAGAAAATGTCCACCAAAACCAGAACCAGGAAGGAAAATCTCAACCAGGATGGAAATCCTCCATCAGAACCAGAACTAGGAAGGAAAACTTCCACCAGAACCAGAACTAGGAAGGAAAACCACTAAATCTTCAGTGCAGGTCTTCAGACTAGGTCTTCAGATTAGGTCTTCAGCACTCTGTACACCTGAGCCATTGAACACCTGAGACACAAAGTTCATCTGGTTTCTAATCTACATTCTCTGATGGATGTTCTCCACCCTGCTTTGTAAATAAGTGTTTCCACTGTGTCCAGATGTGGACGAGTGTGTGGAGGACATCCGTGCATGTGAGGCTGTAGGAGAGTGTGTGAACAACATGGGCTCCTACACCTGTTCCTGTCCTGACGGGTACCGGCAGGTCGACGGCATCAGCTGCAGAGGTGAGCTCACATCGCACATCTGGGCGCATTCACATACGTCCTCTTTGTTTCTGTATTTGATATAAATCCTGACCCTCAAAGCTCTTTAAGTTTTAAGGAAGCAGCTTTGTGAGGACCAGCATTAGTTGTGGTTCTCACAAAGCTATCAGACCCCATGAGTGCTGAGGAAAAGCAGCTCTCAGCTGGTTGTGTGTCGTCTCAGATGTGGATGAGTGCGTAGACGAAGCCGATCTGTGCTCGCCTCATGGCAGCTGTCTGAACACAGAGGGGTCCTATCTGTGTGTGTGTGACAGCGGATTCACCGCCAGCCTCGACACGCCCTCCTGTGACGGTGAGATGCAACTACAACACACACACCAAGCTCTAACAACATGACTGATAAACAGGTGTGTTGCACAGATTCTCCTGTAAGGTGTTAGATCTGATCCTCCAGGTAATGATAATCCTACACAAGGTGATTATTTAGTCTTTAAATAGGATCAAATTGGAATTTCTGAGTGTTTGCTGCTTTAATAAACTCTGCAGTTTACCACAGTTGAGTTATTGCATAATATAATATAATGCATTATGCCTTTCTGAGCTGTATACTAATAATGATAACATGAGGTAATAATGATAACGTTCAGTATGAGGGTAGCGGTTTTCTGGGTCGGTGAGGAGGGGGAGGAGGGATGGTTGGGAGTTGAGGAGTTGGACAGCCCTGGAAACAAAGGTTGTCCTCCTCTAAGTCCAACGTCCATAGGAGGGGTCCTGAAGGGTCCTGCTAGAAGGTGGAGGAGGCTCTGAGTGGTGAGCCGATGAGCCTGGAACACAAGGCTCTGAAGGTTCTAAAGGCTGATCTAATAATTTGAGATGCACCATGTCTCTCTTCAACCCCCTTCCTTCATGTGCGGGTCAAGCCCAGAGGAAGAAATGTCTCGCCATATTTATATCATATCATCTCTCACATCATATCTCTCTGAACAAGATCAGAAGGATGTTTTAGCTGGATAGTGGATTGTAAGACTTGGTTAGATGCAGGAGGCATCCCAACCAGAAACAGTTTGTTTCAGCCATTGGTGTCTTGTTAGAAGTTCGGATGTAGACTGACGTCATGGCCTCAGACTTGTGTTGTTCTCTTGGCATCAGGGCTCTAAATGACCACCCACCAATGGTGGTCATTGGGGGCTTGACCCAAGGGGGGGGGTTAGTTTCCTCTCACTGTAGGAAAAGAAATATTTGGAGGAAGTCTGCAGTTTCTTTCAGAATCTGAAGCAAAGCTGATTTTAATGTCCTGCATTGCCTCAAAGACGAAAAGGAAAACAGAGGAACAGAAAGCGCCGGCTGTCTAGACTGAGCAGGATATTTGTTGCCCTCTGCCTCAGGGTTTATGCAGACTCAGACGTGAGCTGTCTCAGTTGCAGCTTCATCCACTAAAACTGATCGTCATGTTTCATGTCATCTCTCAGTCTGTCAGCAAAATCAGGTGTTAGAGACCAAATTCTATCAATGCTGGAATTGAGGGTTAGAACTGTGACTGTTTGCTGTGGATAAGACACAGAATCCCCACCAGCTGTCCAGATTTAGGGACTGTATCGTAGAGGATTTCACTTCACATTTCACCTCTGGGCTCTTGGGGCCCTGGGCCCTTCGCTCTGGCTGCCCTGGATGGCCGGTGCCTGGTGGGGTCAGCGGCTGCCGATGCTGACCTGCCGGGGCCTGTGGCCCGTGACTGCCGGGGGCTCTGGCTGGAACCTTCCTCTGCCGCCCTCAGAGTGGGTCCAGGGTGGTCTTCATGGTGGGGTGGCTTGGGTTCGTGCTCCAGGATGCTGCTGATAGCCCAGGTCTCTGGGCCGCCCCAGTTTGCCTCTAGCCTCCATGGAGGAGTGGTCACATTGCAGGATCACACTCATCTGATCACTCCTCATTCCTCATCCTCTGCATGCTGACAGTCACTGAGGTGTCCACTGGGTTTATGCACTAAGAGACGCTTTGGTTAAGTTTTTTTGTGTGTTTCTGGTTGTTGTTATGATACATGTTGTTGCTGCCTTGGTTATTTTTTTAGGAACTCCTGGAGATTTTCAGCTAAAGATGGGTACGAGCATAAAGATTATCTGGCTCTTTTTGCCCTTCCCGACCAAGGACGGCAAACGCCTGAATACCTTGAGTCTTATAACATTTTCCTATAAGATCATCATGTGGTCTGAGGAGTGTTAAGCGCAAATTCGTCCTGACAATCAGCTCCGAAACGAGTCATAGCCAACAATCAGAAGTATTGAACATGTTCAATATTTACGACCAGAAATCTTCATGTGTGTGAGGAAAGCCGACGACTCCCGAGTCATGACTGCTTGGATGGTGACGTGGAACAGAATGTAGCCAATCAGAGAGCGAGCTGACTGGGGAGCAAGGAAGGATATAAAGTCTGTGTTCGCGACGTCTCCGTCAGTTCTGGAATTTTCTGTTAACAATACTCCCAAGACCACCATGATTCCCTCGTCCTGTAGCTCCTCTGCCATGCTGGGTGTTGTGTTTTCCGGTTGTTGCCATGGTTCTTCATAGTTTTTATTGGATCACGTTTGGAGATTTCGGCTCGGAGGACTAGATTCTAGATCGGTTGCAGGACAGCATCGTTATGTGTGGGTTGTTCTGTGCTGAGATTATCGGAGCTACCACACACAGCACCATCAACACTGTTAAATAACTGATTTTTATCTTCATGTGTGGGGTCTCAGATAAAAATTCTCTTCCGGTTTAAAAATTCCTTGTGTGTACCAGGCGTAGTTTAACCTGTAAAAGCTGTAGGAAATTCTCTGTGTTTCTGTACAGCTGTAGCAGCTGGTTGTCTGGTGTTAGGTTGGATTAAAGGTTGTTGCTTCTATCTACTGGATCTTTGTCTCCTCTTCCTTTTTTTTTACCTTTTTACTTCTCTTCATTATTCTCCTTTTTTTCTATCCTCTCCGGTCAGGTCCGGTAAGATTACATAAATTCCATAATTCAAAATAATTATGATTAAAAAAAAGAAAGATCAGATCAGATTAACAAGATGGGCCTTGGGTAGACTTTTATGAGTATAAGGCCCCAGCCAGAGGCCCACATTCATGGGGCACAGGCTCCAGCGGGCCAAGAAGTCCAGAAGCTGCCTGCAGTTACAAGTCTGATTATTATTTTCTGAAAGATTCTGAGAGTAATTATTATGTCAACGATATAAAGGCTCTATGTGGAAACCCTCAGGAAACTGAAACTATGAGGACAGAGCCATGATCCTAATGTGTTCTGTATCCTGTTCTCTGTGAAACTGTCTGATCCTCTCCTCCACTCCTGTGGTTTTCAGACATAGATGAGTGTGGGCTGAACGAGACTCGGTGTGGACCTCATGGTTTCTGTGAGAACCGTCTGGGCTCGTTCCGTTGTCTCTGTGACCAGGGCTACCAGGAGTCCCAGGACGGTCACAGCTGCGAGGGTGAGTGTATACTTCTGATTTCCTGTGAGGCTAATGGAGAGCCACCACCCCAACTAGTTCTAGAATCATATCAGGGTCTTTCTTCTACTCAGACAATGACAGGATGTTGTAACATACCTGACATGTTTCGGCTTTCACCCGCAGCCTTCCAATTGGGGCGGCAGTGGCTGAGGCGGTAGAGCAGGTCGTCCAATGATTGGAAGGTCGGCGGTTTGATTCCCGCTCCCGCAGTCATCTGTCGTTGTGTCCTTGGGCAAGACACTTAACCCTCCTTGCCTCCAGTGTTGGCATCGCTGGTGTATGAATGTGTGGATGAATGTTCGGTGATGGTCGGAGAGGCCGTAGGCGCAGACTGGCAGCCACGTTTCCGTCAGCTTGCCCCAGGGCAGCTGTGGCTACACACGTAGCTTACCATCACCAGGTATGAGTGAGGAGTGGATGAATAATGGATTCACACAATGTAAAGTGCTTTGGGTGCCTTGAAAAGCGCTATATAAATCTAATCCATTATTATTATTATTATTAATTGTTCTGATTGGTTGTGTTTAACAACCAATCAGAGTGCTTGATACAAAGATGTGATTGATTGTATAGTTTATCACCTGCAGACGTTTCTGAGGATGGCTGCAGGTGAAACATGTCAGTATGTACAGCATCCTACTTTTATTGTCTGAGTAGACCCTTATCATTGAGATAAGTAGAAAATCTTTAAGCAGTTTTATGATCAGTTTTCCTTTGCAGACGGAGACGTGTTGATTTTTTTCCCTCACTTCAAGTCCAGTCCTGGTCCAGTACCTGGACCAGTTCCGGTCCAGTCCCCAATACCGGACCAGTTCCAGAGAAACTTAAGTCTGACCTCTGAATCCTTCAGGCAGAAAAAAGGCTCCTAACTCGCAGGATGAACCAGCTCAACACGGACAACTCAGCAAAGAACCGGTTTAAACTGGATCTTTAGGCTCCTTCTCACAAAGCTGCATCATTTGTTCCCGTTTCTTTAGTTTCATCTGTGAAAACAGCAAAGTTCAGACAGAAAACAGGATTTCAGCAGCAACGAGGTGATTCCCAAACGGCTGTTAGCTGGAAACTTATCTCACCATGGAGGCAGAAACTGGACACGTGGAGATGAACAGGATGTGTCTGATGTAGTTTCTCAGACCGAAGAGATTCCAGTTTGTTTTAAAACACACTTTAACCTCTACCAGCCTCTTGTAATTTGTTCGGCTGAATTGGACCCAGTTTTAACAAACGGTGCAGGTCTGAAGCAAAGTCCTGGTTCTGGTGGAGAATCTTCCTCCTCAGCTGTTTCCTTCACTTGATCTTTGACATGTTGCACACAACCCGTCCAGTAGCAGATACACGGAGTCGTGTTGGAAATCACTAGTTTCCCTCAAGTTTGCTTTGGATCACGGAGGAACTGGTGCTGCTGGTTTTGCTCAGGCTAAATGAGCCCCTGCAGTTCCCATCCCATCCAGTTTCCTCCAGCAGGAAATGTAGTCCTGACCTCCCCATCTGAACCCCGAGGGACCCCTCCACCCCCAACACCACCAGAACCAGTGTAACATTAGTCTCTTGTTCATGCACACGGACTTCTCATCTGTCCCTTGGCAGTTCTGCTTGGTCCACCTAGGTTCAGCCCGGTCCGCTGCCAGGCCTTCATTGGACTGTGGTTTCCACACATGGACTCACTTACACACCAACACAGTCCGGGAAAGCCAGCGGTGGTGGTGAACCTCTAACCATCCACAATGAGAGTCCTCTTCCTCTCCATCAGCCAACATCCTCCTCCTCTCATCTCCTCTCCTCCGTTCTCCCCCTTCATTCGTTCCTTCATCTCTTTTGACTTACAATAAAGACATTAGAAGGACTGGTGATGCTTGGCCATCATTCTGCTTGCTGCCGTGCTGGACCGGACAAGTTAGGAAGAAAAAGAAAGTAATGGTGGATAATAAATCTGTCTGTAAATTTTATATTGGCGACATGCTGAGAAACGGCAACGGTGAGGCCACACAGCATCCAGAGCGGAGGAGGCTCGCCGCTCCTCATCTCAGGTTTCTGGTCTGGATCTGATCGGGAACTGCTCGAAGTCAGCGATTTACCTAAAATAATGTTAAAATGATTCAGACAGAAAATACATTTATAACACATCAGTGGACAAATATTAGAATGATTTTATGTGATCATTATTAGATTTTACTTTGCCTCCTCTGAGCAAACATCACCGATCTACTGGTGCTTGACTTGGGTTATCTAATAAAACCTTTTGAAAAGACTTCTTTCCTTTCCGATCAGCTGGTTCGGATCTTCCTGCTCTTCCGGTACCTGGAGTTCCGCCTTCGTGTTCGGTCCCTGTGGTGAAGTTGTGTTCCTTGCAGCCGGTTTCAGCCAATCATGGACTCCATTAGACAGACTGAAAACAGCTTTATCTGTTTTATCTGCTTGGTTTGGTTGATGACTTTCTCAAAACAAACAGAAACTAGAAGAAATGAGGTTGAGTTGGATGGATGAGTGAATATGAATCATCTCCTGTCGTGGACTCCGTCTGTAAGCCTGTTTCCCTCCCGTCACAGATGCGAACGAGTGTGAGATGCTGAGCGGAGTGTGTGGCGAGGCCGAGTGTGTCAACGTGGACGGCTCCTTCCTCTGCTCGTGTCCCAGTGGCCAGGACTACAACAACATGATTGCCAAGTGTGAGGCCACGCCCACAGGTAACCTTCACACCTTCACACCAACACTGCAGCTCCAGGAAGATCTGAAGCTTCAGCCATGGTTGATTTTTTTTTTATTCTTTTTCTTTCATTCTTTGATGAACTAAAGCCTCTAATTATATAATAATGATACAACTATATGCATAAAGCATTTTTCTAAACAGTGGTACAAACAGGTTTACAAAGATTTTAACCCCCCCCCCCCCCCCCCCCCCCCCCAAACTGAATGGCAGAGATTACCGAGTTTCCCCTGGTGTGAAATAAAAATTATTACTGTTACTATTACTGTTTGTCATGCTGGCAAATGCAGACGTAAAATTTCCCCCAAATGGGGATGAAAAAAGTATCTCTTTAAAAAAAGCTCAAAATGATGCAAAGTTCACTCCTTGTGCAAAATAAGAAATTTTCAACATGCATTATGTAAAACATGTTAAATCATGACAATTAATTTTAAGCAAAACAAAGTTATTGGTTATTTATTTCGGTGTAGAGACCGACATCTCATTTGTTTTATCACCTCAAAAGGAAACACCTTCAGGAGTATGAAGAAAGCCAAAAACTGCGTCGTCCACAAACGCCCATTCAGTCAAGAAAAGGTGGCCCTACGCCAGCAGACTGATATTTTACTAGCATCTGAAGGCGGTGGATTGATATTATAAATGCCAACGCTATAACTTACCTAGCCACAAGTACAAAACGGAAATGTCCACAAGGTGTTCAGCACCAGAATGCACGGTGCCAGCGATCTGCTCGAAGCCGAGACTGAGGACACACTCGCGTTCCTGGCGAACAACCTGTGGTGTGCAGGAATGTTTAATCACTGCACTCTCGCACCGTTAACGCTGATGTTCCCTGTTCGTGTTTGCACTGCAAGTTTAAATCTGTTTTTGTATTTCTATTGTATTTGTATTTGTGCAATATAAAATGTACAAATAAGTAATCAGGACAGCAGGAAAAAAAATTATTTCTGTTTTTACACTTTAAACTTTAGTTCATACAATTTTGAATTTAGTGTTTTTCTAAAATTTTACTTGTATTATTTTTATTTAAAATGTCTTGTTTAAGAATTTTTGTGTGACATTGTTAGAAAAAGATTCATTGCACACCTTAATAATTGCTTGAAAGGTTTTGTATTTTTAAAAAAAGTTTTTCAAAATAAAAGCTGTAAATAAAAAGGTTTTTTTTGTTCTATTGGAATGCCATTATATACACAAGAATATATCACAGTACATATTGTTACAACACATGCTTCAGTTTATACCACAGCATAGATGCGAGGCCACATGGACGTAGAGAATAAACCTGCAGCGTGAAGTAAAATGTTGGTGGTCTTCCAGCCTCGTCAGTGGAGAGGAAGGAGTGCTACTACCGTCTGAGTGATGAGAACCTGTGTGAGAGTGTGCTGACCACCCAGGTCACCCTGCAGGAGTGCTGCTGCACTCTGGGAGCCGGCTGGGGGGACAACTGTGAGGTCTATCCTTGTCCTGTCAACGGTACAGGTGAGTCAGAGCAGGGCGGCGTGGGGGGACAGCCAGGTTTGCTCTGGTGACACCTGAACCTCTATGTTGCTCCACTTTCAGACCAGTTCAGCCAGATGTGTCCGTCTGGAAGAGGCTTTATCCCCAGCGGAGATGTGCTGTATGGAATCCCGACTTCTGCCAGCTACAACGGTGAGCAGAGACAACTTCACATCCAGCAGCTGAAACTCATGTTTGTTCTGACCTATAATGTGATGCAGCTGGGAGCCATGTTTCTGTCATCAGCTGGTGTTTTCTTTCACCTGTTCTGGGTGCGTACAGAGGCTACAGAAAATATTCAGATCCCCTTAAATCTGTTCATTTGCAGGCATTTGCTAAAATCATATCAGCTGATTTTTTTTTCCTCATTCGTGTGCAGACAGGTCCCCACTTTGACAGTAAAACACAGAATTGCAGATATTTTTCTAATTTACTAAAAAACAAAAACTGAAACGTCACAAGGCCGTAAGTTTTCACACCCTTTGATCAGTACTGAGTCTTCCTGGGAATGACACGGCTGGATTTGGGGATCCTGCCATTCCCCTGCAGAACCTGTCAGGCTGGTGTCGAGTTGGCTGGTGAATGTTGATGGGCGGCCATCTTTCTCCAGGGGTGCTCGGGACCAAACTGACATCCTTTGGCTTTCTCACCCTTTAAATGAGAAGTTTCTGTGTGTTTGCAGATGCAGATGAATGCTCACTCTTTGGACAGGAGGTGTGTAAAGGAGGCTTCTGCCTGAACACCGAGGGCAGCTACGAGTGTTACTGCAAGGTCGGGTGGGACTACGACCCGGTCAGCATGGAGTGCAGAGGTCCGAGCAATGCGCTGCACCTACACCGGATGTGCGCTTGCTTTCGTGCTCTGATTCACGCTGTTTTCCTCTGCTCTAGACATCAACGAGTGTTTGGATGAGTCCATGTGTGATGGTGGGCACTGTGTGAACACTGACGGCTCCTTCATGTGTTTCTGTACCCATCCCATGGTGCTGGACCCCACCAGGAAGCACTGCATCCTGGAGCCTGGTCTGATTGGTGGGTGTTGCTGAATTTTTCCCCAGTGGGGACTAATAACGAAGCTTTTCCAGCCTCTGTGTTAATTTGTTCCAGCCTGCCTTCACAAGGAACTCTGGGTGGTAAGAGAAAAGGTAGAGGTGTAACTCTTCATCAATACATTGATTCAGTGATGACCCATCCAACAGCATCGGTCCAGCTCAGACTGAACTAACCTGCTTACTAGAACTAAGTAGTAAAATTATTTGGTCTGAAACTCAAAATAGGAGAAAGTTTTCCACTGTCTCCTGGTTTGATGTCTACAAATGGAAATGTATTCTCCATGATGTGAACATTTTACATCTCAACAAATAGAGTGTTTCAATCTGAACAGATCGATGTTAAATGTCTGATTGATCAGGAAGAAAAGACATTTGATCTGAATGGAAATGATTGAGTTCAATCAATGGTAATGTTGTCTCACACTGATCGATGGATGTGCCTGAGGAGCAGCGGTGGGGGGTTAAAGGAGCTTAATGAAGAAAAAACATTCTTGAGGAGTAGTAGTAGTAGTAATAATAATAATAATAATAAGAAGAAGAAGAAGAAGAATAATAATTAGGCAAGTTTATTTGCAGCACGATCCAACAATGGGTGATTCAAAGAGCTTTACAGAAAATAAAAAGCATAATTTAACATTAAAAACAAAAGAAAAAGGAAAAAGAAAGAACATTAGATAAAAACAGTTTTAAAACATGACCAAGTTTAAAGATTCCAGATTAATAGAACCAGATGCAGATTTGGACTCTAAATAAAAACTATTGAAATGCAGCAGAGAACAGATGGGTCTTTGACCAGGGTCTAAATAAACTGAGTGTTTTAGCTGATCTGAGGCCTCTGATGTATTTTGGTCCTAAACCATTCAGAGCTTTAAAGATCAGCAGCAGAACTTTAAAATCTATTTTCTTAGGGACAGGCAGCCAGTGTAAAGACCTCAGAGCTGGACTGATGTGGTCCACTTTCTTGGTCTTAGTGAGGACTGGAGCAGCAGAGTTATGAATAAGCTGCAGGTGTCTGACTGATGTTTTAGGTAGAACCTGTAAAAACACGTTTACAATAATCAAGCTGACTAAAGATGAAAGCAAGACTAGTTTTTCCAGGTCCTGCTGAGACATCAGATCTTTTACCCTTGATATGTTCTCAAGGTGATAGCAGGCTGATTTTGTAATTCCCTTAATGTGTATTTCAAAGTTAAGGTCTGAGTCCATCACTACACCCAGATTTCTGGCCTGGTTGGTGGTTTTTAGGTGTATAGACTGAAGCTCTGTGGTGACCTTTAATCGTTTCTCTTTGGCTCCAAAGACAATCACCTCAGTTTTGTTTTTGTTTAACTGAAGAAAGTTCAGACACATCCAGTCATTACAGGGTGTGCAGAATTATTAGGCAAGTTGTATTTTTGAGGATTAATTTTATTATAGAACAACAACTATGTTCGCAATGAACACAAAAGACTCATAAATATCAAAGCTGAATATTTTTGGAAGTTGGAGTGGGGCTTTTTTAGTTTTAGTATCTTAGGAGGATATCTGTGTGTGCAGGTGACTATTACTGTACATAATTATTAGGCAACTTAACAAAAGCCAAATATATACCCATTTCACTTATTTATTTTCACCAGGGAAACCAATATAACAACTAAAAATTTACAAATATACATTTCTGGCATTCAAAAACAAAACAAAAACAAATCAGTGACCAATATAACCACCTTTCTTTGCGAGGACACTCAAAAGCCTGCCATCCATAGATTCTGTCAGTGTCTTGATCTGTTCACGATCAACATTGTGTGCAGCAGCAACCACAGCCTCCCAGACACTGTTCAGAGAGGTGTACTGTTTTCCCTCCCTGTAGATCTCACATTTGATGAGGGACCACAGGTTCTCTATGGGGTTAAGATCAGGTGAACAAGGAGGCCATGTGATTATTTTTTCTTCTTTTAGACCTTTTCTGGCCAGCCACGCAGTGGAGTACTTGGATGCGTGTGATGGAGCATTGTCCTGCATGAACATCATGTTTTTCTTGAACGATGCTGACTTCTTCCTGTACCACTGCTTGAAGAAGGTGTCTTCCAGAAACTGGCAGTAGGACTGGGAGTTGAGCTTGAGTCCATCCTCAACCCGAAAAGGTCCCACAAGCTCATCTTTGATGATACCAGCCCATACCAGTATCCCACCTCCACCTTGCTGGCGTCTGAGTCGGAGTGGAGCTCTCTGCCCTGTACTGATCCAGGCACGGGCCCATCCATCTGACCCATCAAGACTCACTCTCATTTCATCAGTCCATAAAACCTTAGAAAAATCAGTCTTATATTTCTTGGCCCAGTCTTGACGTTTTATCTTGTGTGTCTTGTTCAGTGGTGGTCGTTTTTCAGCCTTCCTTACCTTGGCCATGTCCCTGAGTATTGCACACCTTGTGCTTCTTGGCACTCCAGTGATGTTGCAGCTCTGAAATATGGCAAAACTGGTGGCCAATGGCATCTTGGCAGCTTCACGCTTGATTTTCCTCAGTTCATGGGCAGTTATTTTGCGCCTTGTTTTTTCAACACGCTTTTTGCGACCCTGTTGACTATTTTGAATGAAACGCTTGATTGTTCGATGATCAAAAGCTTGGCAATTTTAAGAGTGCTGCATCCCTCTGCAAGACATCTCACTATTTTTGACTTTTCAGAGTCCGTCAAATCTCTCTTCTGACCCATTTTGCCAAAGGAATGGAAGTTGCCTAATAATTATGCACACCTGATATAGGGTGTTGATGTCATTAGACCACACCCCTTCTTATTACAGAGATGCACATCACCTGATATGCTTAATTGGTAGTAGGCTTTCAAGCCTGTACCGGTTGGAGTAGAACAACATGCATAAAGGGGATGATGTGATCAAAATACTCATTTGCCTAATAATTCTGCACACACTGTAATCTCCTCAATAATACATTTAAAAGAGCCTGCATGGGGCCTCAGTCTCCTGGTGACATTGTAATATATATCTGTGTGTCATCTGTGTAGCTATGGTAACTAATATTGTTTTTTATGACCTGTGCCAGTGGGAGCATGTAGATGTTAAACAGAAGAGGCCCCAGGATGGAACCTTGGGGAACTCCACATGTAATTCTTGTCTGCTCAGATGTAAAGTTTCCTATTGACACAAAGTACTTTCTGTTCTCTAAATAAGATTTAAACCAGTGTAGTGCAGTGCCAGAGAGGCCCACCCAGTTCTCCAGTTGTTTAAGTAATCTATTTATACTGTATCAAATGCAGCACTGAGGTCCAGTAAGACTAAGACTGACATTTTTCCATCGTCTGTATTCAAACATATGTCATTAATTACATAATAATAATAATAATAATAATCAGGGCAGGATTAAAAGTGCAGAGTGGGCACATCTGGGCACAGTGTCCCAAGCTCCTCCTCCCCACCTCAACATTGTGAATATTGTCCATGATACAATGTAAAACTACATTTTTAACATTTCTCAGCCAGTGATACCAACAGCAGCACTACACATGGGGCAGGGCTCCAGACTAACTTTCTTTTACCAGGAGCACAGCTGCCCCTAACTTATAGTTTTAAAATGTAGGGGCGCACACTGAAATCACCTTGCATAGCAAATATTCCCATTTCCTCTCATTTTCACTGTATCAGGGATAAATACTTGAACAATAAATTCAGTAATTACAGTGTTTACACTTCACTTTTTTTTTTTTTTTTGCAGTTGACATAACATAAAAAAAAAAACTTACTGGTCGCACTAATACAAAACAAGTAGACTTAGAACTTGATTTGATTTGATTTTCACTTTGTAGTCGAAGCAGAAAGTCAACTTTGTCCCCATCATCCACCACAGGACATGGTATGACTGGTCCATGTAGTTCCTGGTAATAAACAGCTTCAGGGACTGATGCTCCTCCAGCCACTGTCGCCACTCCTCAGTAAGAACAGCAGCTATTGGCTGTCCTAGAAGTAGCTAATTAGCATAATCAGCCTGGTACATATAGTTGTAATGGATGCTGCCATAAAGAGGGATGTAGTGGAAAAGCCAAAATTAATGAAAAGACAACCTAAAAATGTTTAGAACATCAAAATAAATAAAAAAATAAAATAAATAACAATTCTATCAATATTTTCTCGATTTTTTTAGTTCAGTTTTTTAAGTGTATTTTGTTTTTCAATAAGGAGTCTGGAACATGTCACAACACTTTTAACTTTTTAAATATTTTTGTCCACACTCTTCGTTAACAGACGTTACTGTGACGGTAAACCAGCAGGATCCTCCAGCAGCAGCTTTTACGTTTCATTTCCAGCCTGGTCATGAAACAGAGGTGAACGTCGTCTGAATGCTGCTGCTGCTGCTGCTAGAAGACCAAGCCTCGTATGAGAGGGTCTGCACAGCCCCGCTCCTCGTTGGGAAGATAAACTACCTTCATGCACCTCAGTCTCCAAAAGTCTCCAATAAAACCAGAAAAACTCGCTAGGGGGTCTGAAAACTCGCTAAATATAGAAACAAAGTCGCTAAGTTGGCAACACTGAGGAATAATAAATTCCCCCAAGACCCGCCTCTTTCCACACATAAGCCAATCACAGGGCTCGTTCGTCCCCGCTCACACACACATTGGCTGTCATCTTCTTCATTGGTGTTCATCTCCTTTTCTCGTATTGAAGTTAGTAAGTCGGCAAACCAGCAGCTAATTTGCGCATTATTGTGAACTACTGGGCTGAGGAGGGGAGCAGAAATTGGTTAGCGACAAAATAAATTCAGTTATAACTACTACAAAAAAAAGACTGGCAAATGTTTTGGTCACCATTGTAGAGTGAAAAATTCACTCGCTCTTTTTTAGTCGCAAAATGTGACCATTTGGTTGCACTCTGCATGGTGGTATGGTGGTTAGCCTCACAGCAAGAAGGTCACTGGTTTGAATCTCGGCTGGGGGGAGGTTCGAACAGTGGCCTGTCTGTGTGGAGTTTGCATGTCCTCCCCGTGTATGCGTGGGTTCTGTATAGTAAATTAACACTAGGATTACAGGATTTTCAATTTGATCTTCAGTTGATCTGTTGCTTTTCAAATCAGGTAGTTTTGGAACCAACGAGCAGACAGTTCTCAACACAGGCTTCTGACTCTGCACCTCACAGAAATTAGATGAAATTTGTAATGATTAATATCTTTGTGCTAAATCTTTATTTTACAATAGATGCATTTAACACTAGAACGACCAAGATGGTTATTTTTACCGTTTTAAAATGTGCACATTCAACAACTTTGTCAAATAAAATCATGAAGCCTTGCTGGTCCCTGACTTTTCCTAAAACTACACAAATTTTCATCAAAGTTAGTTGTAATATTTAGTATGTAAAGAACAGAAGAAATGTGATAATTTCTACCTATTTGGGCTACAGGTGGTCATTTTGACCTTACAGGATTTTTGTGCTGTTTCTAGTTTTAGATTCCTGTTGTTCTGGATCAGATCATGTGCAAGTATTCTGTAAAGGGTGGGATGCAGAGATGGATCCATGCTGATTTTTACATCATACTGGACCTTGTAGGACTAAATGTCCAAATCATCAGCACATTAAAACACACCTCAAAGCAGGTTCTGCAGCAGCTGCAGAGGAACATCCAGCAGAGTTGGTGAAGAAAAGCAGCCATAAATGTTCTTGCTGGACCACAGTCGTATCAGCTACACACGCGCTGCCGTTGTTTGAAAAGAAGTATGTGGAAAGAAAGCAAGAATATTTATACAGTCATGCCAATCGACACTATTAACTATGAGGCTAAAACAGCTGTTTAGAAGTCTGTCAGGGACAGGACACAGGAGGTTTTTGTTAAAAAAACTGAGTCTTTTTATTTACCCTAAAAATCTAAGTTTTACAAAATCCAAAAATTCAACTATACAAACTGATAAAAGAGGCCAACTAAATATAACTTGACTCAAAGTCAGAACGACGTAGAACTTAAGCAAGCAAACAAATGAATGAACATAGCAAACAAACTGACCTCCTGAACAATCAAACAGGTGAACTTAAATACAAGTTGAGCTAAACCAAGAGTAAAACACAAAAAGGGGAAATCCAACGGCTACTAGAAATTGCACTAACCAAAACCTCAAAATAAATCCCCAAACACCCCTATGACACTGCGGCATGTGGTCAAGTCCAATGTAGCTGGCAGCAGCCTATTAAAATCCTTAGCCCTTGGTTCCTTTGCTGCAGCATGAAGAGGCTGAACTCCAGGTAACTCAACGAAAGAAAGAAATATTAATGCAAAACATAATTTAACCTTACAGTGCCTAGGTGTAGTTAACATTGCTAGGTATGAAAAATTAAAGTAATTTAGTAATAAAGTAATGTGAAATGGAATGTGTGGTATTGAGACTCAGGACTGCAAATAAAGTTAAAGTAGATCTACACTTGTGGTCAGACATCTGGCCTGATGCTGCTGAGAGGAAACAATATCAATGTCATGGGGATCCATCTACACCAGGGGCCAGTCTACCCATGTCCAACAGCAGCAACCATCCACCCATTAGGACAGACCGGGACCCACACCACAGCCATAAGGCTGCAGTGCATGGCCCCAGCCATCCCAATAAGTGCAATCAACGCGGCAACAGCCCCCAGACTGAGCAGGCAAAACCCCCGGTGTGGAGGATCCCCATTAAAAAAAACACTGCATTTAAAATGTAGTTAAGATTAAATAACCTTAAGAAACAATAACAACGGCTAAGAATGAATAAATTAATAAATAAATAGGAAGTAGTACAGTTGTGTGAAATGAAAATAAAACAATGTGAAATAAAATGTTACAAATTAAGATAAAATAAAATTTAGTTTAAAACAAAGCTAAAAAGGTAGGTATTAAGGCTCTTTTTAAAAACATCAACAGTCTCTGCAGCCCTGAGGCCCTCTGGGAGACTGTTCCACAGTCGAGGGACGTAACAATGGAAAGAGGCCTTGCCGTATGTCTTGGTCCTCACCCTTGGAACAACTAAACGGCCGGTACCAGGGGACCTCAGGGTCCGCAAGGGTTCATGACGTAAAAGAATGTCCAATAAATAAGAGGGCCCAAGACCATTAAGACATTTATAAACTACTGAAAGAACCTTAAAATCAATCCTGAAATGCACGGGGAGCCAATGCAGCAATTTTAAAACTGGTGTAATGTGTTCCCATCCTCTGGTCCTCGTCAGACCTCGTGCCACCGAGTTCTGAAGTAGCTGTAGGTTTGAGATGGACTTTTTGTTAAGACCAGAGAGCAGGGTATTACAGTAATTTAATCTACTAGAAATAAAAGCATGCATCAGCACTTTCGTGCTGGCAAGAGAGAGAAATGGGCAGACTCTGGCGATGTTTTTAAGATGATAAAATCCAGTTTTTGTTATATTTCTGATGTGTGGAGTAAAATCCAGCTCAGTGTTGAAAAGAACACCCAGATTTCCCACACACAGAGAGGGCTTAAAATTATGTAGTTTTGATAAAATGATCTCTGTCTTGTCCTCGGGACCGATAATTAAAACTTCAGTTTTGTCCTGGTTAAGCTGTAAGAAGTTCTCTGCCATCCATGAGTTTGTATCTAAAATCCAGTTTAAAAGGAGCCCAGGTCATCAGGAGACACAGCAATGTAAAGCTGCGTATCATCAGCATAGCTGTGGAAATCAATGCCGTGTCTCTTCTAGACATCCCTAAGAGGCAACATGTAAAGACTTAAAAATATTGGGCCTAAGATCGATCCTTGGGGAACCCCACACTTGACTTTATGGATTCCTGAGGAGCAGGTATCCATACTTACAAAAAATTTAGTAAAACCATTTAAGAGCAGTACCCGAGGGGCCCACCAGACTTCTGAGTCTGTCTAATAAAATCTGGTGATCAACTGTATTGAAGGCGGCACTAAGATCCAGTAAAACCAGGACAGAAATTTTCCGTGAGTCTAAATTAAGTCTAAGGTCATTAACAATTTTCATAAAGGCCGTCTCGGTACTGTGGTTTGTCCTAAAACCAGACTGATATTTTTCTAAAATCTTGTGTTTATTCAAAAACTCATGCAATTGAATAAAAACAGCTTTTTCTGTCATTTTACTTTTAAAAAAAAAAAACGGTAAGTTGGATACAGGTTGGTAGTTATCAAGAATGTTTGGATCTAAATTACTCTTCTTCAGAAGGGGCCTCACCACCGCAGTTTGAAGGCAGCAGGGAAGACACCCGTCTGAAGAGAGTAATTTACTATGTTTAAAAGCTCAGGCTCAAAGAAACCATAAAATGTTTTTAAAAGCGATGTGGGAATTGGGTCTAAAGGGCAGGTTGTTGGATTTATGTGGGAGAAAACTCAACCAAGCATCTTTGCATCAACCAGGACCAAACTCTCCAGCATTTCCTCAGGTAAAAGCAGAGGTTCAGGTCTGTTAAAATCAACATTAAATTTAGATAAAAGACAGGATCTAATAACATTGATCTTATTTCTGAAGTGGTCTGCAAAGTCCTCACATGCTGCATCTGATGAAGGCATGGAGGACTTGTTAAAATCTGTTTATTAAAAGATCAATGGTTTTAAAAAGGAATTCTGGGTTATTTTTGTTATCTGTGATGAGGTTTGAATAGTAGAGTTTTGTTGCCTGTTTTACTGAATTATTGTAGATTTTGAGTTGTTCCTTTAAAATTTCATAATGGACTGTTAATTTTGTTTTTCTCCATTTCCTCTGTTCTCTCCTGCAGCTTCTTTTTAACTAATTTCTTTCCTGGCTTCTCCACTGTGCTTTTCATCTAACTCCTGATGTTTTTGTTTTAAGTGGAGCTGCTGAATCAATGACTGATTTTAGTTTGTTGTTAAAATTGTCAACAATAAAATCACACAATGCAGGTAAGATCTAATCAGGAGTTTGGTTTAAAATGTCAATAAAATTTGCAGCCACTTCAGAAGTAATATATCGTTTCCTCACAGTTCCCACTGAGGTCTCCCATTGGCTAAAACTGGTGATGTTAAAAAACACACAGTAGTGGTCTGACACAGCCAGGTCAACAACAGAGGACATGCCAGCGGACAGGCCATAGGTAATGACCAGGTCCAGGGTGTGTCCTCTGTTGTGAGTAGGTACACGTAGTACATGCTGTTTAAAACCCATACTATTTAAAATATTTAAAAAGTCGCTGGCGTAGGAATCACCACTGTTGCCAATGTGAAGGTTAAAATCACCAGTTAAAATTCTGTTTTATTTAATGTGTTTGGTTAATTAAAACTCTGAAAACTCTTTAATAAAACAGGAAGAAGGGTTAGGTGGTCTATAAATTGTACTGGATAAAACAGGTGGGTTGTTAAAAACAAATGAGTGATGCTCAAATAAAGAATAGTTTTTCAATTATATTATTTGTGCTGATAATGACTGCTGAGCAATCGAAGCTGTTCCACCGTCCTTTTTACCTCCCCTGATAGAAAATAAAAAATTTAAATTTGGGTGAGGCACCTCAGTGAGGGTAACTGATGCATCAGTGCCGAGCCTAGTTTCAGTCAAAAAGAGACAGTCAGTACTATTATCTAAAATCAGACCACTGATAATAAAGGATTTGTTTGACAGCGATCTGACATTTAAAAGAGCCATGTTGAGTGTTGCAGGAAAGTTCAGTTGTTTGGCGCTCTCACCATCCTAAACTAAGAGAATACACCTTCTTCTCTTCAGTTCACCACTCCTTCTCTAGAATAGATTATATTTTAAATAGTAACTCACTAATGGGCGACATTTCAGAGACTCAGATACATCCAATCAGCATCAGCGATCACGCACCAGTTTCATTCACTCTGAGAAACAAAAATAATAAACCGATTGGTCAAAGCTGGAGATTTAACACCTCTTTATTGAAAGATCCTGAGTTTATTGATTATTTTAAAAAAGAATGGTCAATTTATATAGAAAAAAATGACATGCCTGAAACTTCAGCGTATCTCCTTTGGGAAGCAGGAAAAGCAGTAATGCGAGGGAAAATAATTTCCTTCTCCTCACATAAGAAGAAGAAGGAAACAGCAAGAGTTTTAGAATTAGAACTCAGGATTAAATCATTGGAGGAGCTTACCGCATTTCCCCTGAAGAGCACACAATGAATAATATAAGGAAAACTAAATTGCAACTTAAAGAAATTATAGATAAAAAAACACAATTTTTAGTGCAAAGACTTCGCTTGGAGAACTTTGAACATAGTAACAAATCTGGAAAGTTTTTAGCAAATCAACTAAAAACAAACAAGGAGAAAACAACAATCTCCTCTGTTAAAGATCAAGACGGAAACATCAGCCATGACCCAGACAAGATAAATGACACGTTTAGAAGCTTCTATAAAACATTATATGAATCACAGATTAATCCAACAGATGAACATATTGAACAATTTTTAAATAACATTAATCTACCAAAACTAAAAAATGAAAATAAAATAAATTTAGATGCACCTATTACTGTAGATGAACTCCACGAAGCTCTCCAACATATGCCCAACAATAAAGCCCCGGGTCCAGATGGTTACTCAGCAGAATTTTACAAGGAATTCTGGACAACGCTAGCTCCTACATTTTATAATATGTTGTTAGAAATACAGGAAAAACAAAAAATACCGCAAAATATGAACTTAGCTAATATAACACTATTGCTAAAACCAGGCAAAGACCCCACACTTCCATGCAGTTACCGTCCCATATCTTTAATAAATCTAGACCTGAAAATAATTAGTAAAGCTCTTGCCAGAAGGATAGAAAAAATAACCCCTCTTATAATACATCCGGACCAGACAAGTTTTATAAAAGGTCGACATTCATCTACTAACATGCGTAGACTAATTAACCTCATAGATTACTCTACTTTACATAATCTAGAATCCACAATCATTTCTCTAGATGCAGAAAAAGCCTTCGACAGGGTAAACTGGAAGTTTCTATTTGCAACACTAGACAAATTTGGGTTTGGGCCTTCTTTCATAGAGAGGATTAAAATATTATATAATAACCCAAATGCATGTGTGAAAACCAACGATCAAACTTCTCCAAGCTTCCGCTTACAGAGAGGCACCAGACAGGGCTGCCCACTCTCCCCCTCACTTTTTGCCATTTTCATAGAGCCGTTAGCAGCTGCTATTAGACAAAATATAGAAATTAAAGGAATCCAGGGCAAAAATATAGAACATAAAATAAGTCTTTATGCAGATGATGTATTACTCTTCCTTCAGAACTCACAAACATCACTCTCTCAGACAATCACGGTTATTAATAAGTTCTCATCAATATCTGATTATTCTATTAACTGGTCTAAGACTACAGCCATGTCCATCAACTGTGACCTACAAAACATCCCTAATATCAAAATACAGACAGGAAACATTAGATATTTAGGTATAAATATTTCCCCCAGATTATCAGATTTAAGAAAATTAAACTATGTTCAGCTACTAAAAACAATAGAAGATGATCTCTTACGGTGGAGGCGCTTACCCATCTCACTAATGGGAAGAGTTGCCACCATTAAGATGATGATCCTACCTAAAGTTAATTACTTATTTTCAATGATACCCACTAAACCCTCCACCAGTTGGTTTAAATCTCTGGACTCTTTCGTATCGAAGTTTCTTTGGAAAAACAAGCCGTCACGTATCAGTCTTAAAACTTTAAAGCAGACTAAAGATAGAGGAGGACTGGACCTACCAAACTTTAATCACTACTTTATAGCTAACAGGCTGCAGTACATCTCCAAGTGGCTCAAACCCAGTTATCTGGATGAGCCGTGGCTAGATGTGGAGCAGGCTTTGTGTGAGGACTTAGTCATCTCTGACCTGCCATTCATCAGCTCAACCATTAAACCATATAAGTGCTTTAAAAGCCTTAACATCCGTTTTTCCTTAATGGCTTGGTGGGAATTCTGTAAGATAACCAGATCTTCCCTCTTTCCATGTAGACTTACACCCATCTGGAACAACCCTGACATCCTGCAGAACAAAAAGATGATAAACTTCACTCAATGGAAGACTAAAGGAATACAACAGTTAGGACAGATAATAGAAAATGGAAACTTGGTATCTTTCAGCACAATAATCTCACAGTATGGAATCATCAGTAATAAATTCTTAGAGTACCACCAACTAAAATCAATTATATGTAAGAAGTATACCCCTGTACAGTTAGACTTGCAGCTTCCTATCAGAACAGCAGAATTCCTGAATCATAATACTCCAAAATTATTATCAAAAATATATAGATTACTTGCAAAGCTAGAAGACAGGATATCTCTCCCAACTTCAAAATGGGAAGATGATTTATCTAATAACTTTGATCAGAAAAGATGGTCACAAATATGTTTAAACACGTTTAAAATGACTCAGAATTCAAATATACAACTAATACAATTCAAAATTCTCCATAGAACTCATTATACAGGACACAGGATGTTCAGGATGGGCCTTTCACCATCAGATATCTGCCCACACTGCTCTGAGAACACTTCTGATAGCTACATCCATGCGCTGTGGTCCTGCACACCTGTCCAAAGGTTCTGGATTAAGGTGTGTGAAGATCTCTCAAAATGGTTTAATACCAGTTTTTCTGCAAACCCCACACTTTGCCTACTGGGCGACCTGGGTGACACCAACATAGGAATACACTCCATAAACTTGGTCCTCGCAGTCTTATGCATCGCAAAGAAAACTATTCTTGTGAACTGGAAAGATAAGAATAATTTGTCTATCCAGCAGTTTAGAAATCTCCTGTTAGATCACATCAGCATTGAGACAATGTCTGCCTCCTCCAGGAACCAATCAGATGACTTTCATTCCCTCTGGTCCCCTGTGACTGGCTACATCACTTAATGTAGGTGGAGGATTGCGGCTTCGCTGGGAGGACGGTGGATGTGGGTGGGGGGTCCCTGGTGGCTTCGGGTCTCCGGTTGTCTCCTGGGTGGGGATCTCGGCTGCTCCACTGTTGGGTCGGCTGGGGGTTCCGATCTGGGCGGGCGGCATTGGGTGGGCCCCGGGGTGGGGCTGCCTCGTGGCGGTGGGGGGTGGCTGCCGGGGTGCCTGGGTCGGTGTCCGTCGGCCCCTGGCCGGGTGGCCGGTCGGGCCCGGGGTGGGCCGGGTGGGGGCCCCGGGCTCTGGGGCGTCGGGTCTCCCCCCGCTCCTGGGGGTGGGGGGTCTGCCGCTGCTGGGGGGGGCTGGGCCCGTCCGGATGTGCCGTGCCGGGGGCTGGTTGGTCCGTGCCCTGGTGCTTGGTCGCAGCCCCAGAACCTGGGTGGGGGTGTGTGTGTATATAGGTGGGTGTGTGTGTGTGTGTCTGTAGGTATGCTTGTGTGTGGGTGGGTGTAGAGGGATGTGTGTGCTGTACGTGTGTGTAGGTGTGTATGAAGGTCTGGGTGTGTGCGTCTATGTGTGTGTGTGTGAGGGGTGTGCGGGTGTATGTGTGGAGGTCTATGTGGGATGTATGTGTGTGTGTGTGAAGGTGTGTATATGTGAGTGTGTGAATGTGGAGGTCGATGTGTGTGTGGAGGAGTGAAGGTGTGGGTGGAGGCGTGAGTATATATGGAGGTGTTTGTGTGTATATGCAGGTATGTATGTGAGTGTGTGTGTAGTGGTGTATGTGTATGGAGGGGTATGAGAGTGTGTGTGTATGTGGGCGTGTGTGTATGAAAGTTTCCATGTGTGTGTATGGAGGCACCGGTGTGTGTGTTTATAGGTATGTGCCTGAGGTGTGTGTGTGGAGGTATGTGCACGTTTTGAGGTGTTTGTGTATAGAGGTGTGTGAGAGGGTGTGTGAGTGGCTGGAGGGGAAAAAAAAAAAAAAAAAAAAGGGTGTGTGTGTTTGCAGGGGTTAGGACGTGTCCTCTGGGGGGCGCCCTGGCCGGGTGTCGGGGGCGTGGGCCTGGGGTTCCCTTCCTTCGCCTCGCCCCCCTCCCACTCAGAAAGAGGAAAGTGGCCCCTTGGGCTGGTGGCTGGCCCCTGGGAGGGTTCGTGGCGTGCCTGGGTTGGGTGGCTGCTCCGGGCCTGTGACGCCCTTCGGGGCAGGTGGAGGACGGGGGCGCCCTAAGCCGCTGGCGGGTCGTCTTCCAGGGGGGAGGTTTACTCCCCTCTGGACCTACATCTCCTGACCCCTCCTCTCCCCCACTCTTCACTACATACACAGGTAGGGCTGTGGGAGGTGTGCTTGTTGCGCTGGGCGGGGCAGGGGGGTCATCATAGTGGCCCCATTGCTTCGCCAAGCGGCAGCATGCCTCCCAGCTTTTAATTCCACTTAGTCACTGAGCACAAATAACATTTGCAACATACAAACACGTTTTGGGGGGCGGAACATGCGAGGTCAGGTGGGTGGGACTGCTCAGGTGGCCCCACCCCCTCCTCAATGCAGTTACTGCCCCCCAATTTTAACTCTTTTTTTTTTTTATTTTTTATTTTTTTTAATAGCAAACAGCACATAATATATTCCCTCACTAGTGGGGGGGGGAAGGGGGATGGGGTCTTTAAGCGCCCCTGTCTCCATGGATGGCCCGGGGGCGGGGTGGGCCGGGTGGCCTGTCGCATTGGCCCGGGGCGTGGGCGGGCTGTCCCGGAGGATTCTGGCTGCTGGTCCTGGGGGGAAGGTGCTGTTTTGGGGGTGGGGAGTGGGGGGCTGGGGCGGGGTGGGGGGGTGGGGGCCTGGCTCATGTCTCCTCGCCTCCTGGCTGAGGCTGTCCCCCCGGGACATAAGGTGGCGGGAGGATGATGGTGAAAGGATGGTGTTTGTGTGGGAGGAAGGTGTATGTGAGGGAGGATGGTGTATGGGTAGGAGAATGGTGTGAGGATGGGTAGTGGAAGGATAGTGTGTGTGTGTGTGGGAGGATGGTGTATGTGTGGGAGGATGAATGGTGGAAGGATGATGTGTGTGTGGGAGGATGGATGGTGTATGAGAGGGAGGATGGTGTATGTGTAGGAGAATGGTGTATGTGTGGGAGGATGGGTAGTGGAAGGATAGTGTGTGTGTGTGTGGGAGAATGGGGTATGTGAAGGTGGATGTATGGTGCAGAAGAGGGAGGATGGTGTATGTGTGGGAGAATGGTGTATGTGTGGGAGGATGGGTAGTGGAAGGATAGTGTGTGTGTGTGTGTGGGAGGATGGGGTATGTGAAGGTGGATGTATGGTGTATGAGAGGGAGGATGGTGTATGTGTGGGAGGACGAATGGTGGAAGGATGATGTATGTGTGGGAGGATGGGGTATGTGTGGGAGAATGTATGGTGGAAGGATGGTGTGTGTGTGGGAGGATGGATGGTGGAAGGATGGTGTGTGTGTGTGGGAGGAAAGAGTATGTGAGGGATGGATGGTGTATGCGTGGGAGGATGAATGGAGGAGTGGAAGGAGAGTGTGTGTGTGTGTGTTTGTGTGTGTGTTGGTCTGGGGGGGGGCAGGATTAGTTCTCGGGGTGTGCGGCTGGGCACTGGGGTGTGGGGCTGGCCTCTGGCGGTGGCCGTCTGGGCGGGCCGGGTCCCCCCGGGTGGCGTGCTGGCCCTCGGCCTGTGGGGGTGGGGGGTGTCCCTGCGCTCCTGGGCCCGGGCCCTCTGCCCCGTCTGTCCCGGGCGGCCGGTGCTCGGGGGGGGTCGGGGACTGCTGGCCTCGGCCTGCCGGGGCCGGTGCCCTGTGTCCGCGGGGGGGCTCCTGCTGGGGTCTCCTGCTGCTGTCTTCCTGGGCGGGCGAGTGGTCGTCTCTGTGGACCGGTCGGGGTCTGTTACCTACGGGGGGGCTGGTGGCCTGGGTCTCGGGACCGCTGGCCTGACTCTGGCCTCTGTTCAGGTGAGGTGGCATCTGCATGATCACTCTGCATGGTCACTCCTTCCTGAACGTCTCCACTCCGTATATTCGGTATGTTGACACAGTCTCTGCGTCGCCGTGTGGCCGAGTCCTCCAGCATATCCACACAGGTTTCTCTGCGCGTGTTCTTGAATACAGCAGTTTCACTTATATCTATTATCATTTTTTTTTTTTTTTTTCTTCAATATACCTTTTCTCTCTATTCTTATAATTATTCTTAAAATTTTATTATTATTTCTGTTATTATTATTATTATTATTATTATTATTACTCTTATTATTATTATTATTACTATTATTATTATTATTATTATTATTATTATTATTATTGTGATTATTATTATTGTTACTATTATCAACTAGTTGTGTAATGACCTACTGGCTAGGATGATCTTAGCTATATATGTTGTAAGTAGTATGGATTACATGGTCTTTTGTATGATGTCTGAAGTCCCCACCTGCACTCCCCACACCCTTTCTGTCCCTCTCCCTCCCCTCCCTCTTCTCTCTCCCTTCTTTTCTCTCTCTCTCTCTCTGTCCCCTCCGGTCGAGTCCAGCATTAAGAGTTTGATTTAATAAAGTTTTTCATATCATCAAGAGGGACTTTATACATGTAGTATAAATCCCTGCTTGATAGAGTAAAATTGCCCGGCACCAGACGGCAGCCAGACATTCATTCTGTTTGCAACGATGCTGGACAAGACAGGTTAAAAAAAAAAAAAAAAAAAAAAAAAAAAAAAGGAAAGTTCAGTTGTGAAGTTGTGTATACGGGTTCTGTATGTAGGAGCTGTATGTATGGGACGTATACATCTGACGGTACAAGTATGTGGATGGACATGTCTGTGCTGTCTGCTGGTGATGTGTACTGGTATGTGATGTATCAGAGAGTAAGTTTTAACTGGCAGAGGTGTGTACTGGCTGGACCATCAATCTGAAACAGCTTTGAAGGACTGGAGGGTGAGATCCAGGACAAGCAGAATACTGAGAAAGAAGAATACATTTAAAAAAACTGAAGAAATCACAAAATTACTGTAAAATTTCAGAATAGAAATACAGTTTATAGCTGATGATTTACAGCTGTGGGTTTAACAAACATGGCTAGAAAACCCAGCAGAAGGTCTCACCTGAGCTGCTAGGTCCAAACACCTTTACCTCTGTCTTCTTTTCATTAAAGTTTAAATAGTTTAGGTCCATCCATGTTTTAATATTCTCAAGGAGAGCTATAAGAGGTTTAACTGACCAGGCATCTCTTCGCTTTAACGGTATGTAAATTTGTCGTCTGCATAACGATGGAAAGAGATGCCATGTTTTCTGACAATAGACCCTGGAGGGAAAGGATACAGTGAAAAAAGTAATGGCCCTAAAACTGAACCCTGGGGGAATCCCACATGATAGAGGAGCAGGGAGTCATATCCAGCAACTTTTACAGAAGATGTTCTATTAGCCTGATTGGACTCAGACCAATCCAGAATAGAGCCACAGTGCCGACCTGGTCACCAGAACTACCACATTCATCTGGTTTGCTGCTCAGCTGATGAGCCTGTGTGGATGTCCACTCTGTGCCTGCAGAGGATCATGAGGAGCAGATGGACTATCAGGGTATCTGCTGGCAGACGGTGACTGACACCATGGCGTGCACCCAGCCCCTTGGCCCAGACCAGAAGACCACCTACACCGAGTGCTGCTGCCTGTATGGAGAGGCCTGGGGCATGGACTGTGCCCTGTGTCCCCGCAGAAACACAGGTACAACACCTGTTCTGCAAATCTGAAAGGGTTGAAGCTGAACTGCTTTTGACTAGCTGAAATGCACCAATCAGAGGAGACAATTACTTTCCTTCCTGGGTTTTTTTACCCCGACAAAAAAATTATTATCTTGATAAATAATGTCAGATATCTTAATGATGTCGTCATTTCTCATTCTTCTCTCCTTCATCCTTCCTCTTCTTCACCACCTCAGAGCACTACGCCGCCATGTGTAATCTTCCTGTGGGCGAGGAGCGGCGGTCGTATGGTCGCGATGCCCTCATTGCCGGTCCGGTCCATGAATACGAAGTGGGCCCAGACTATCCTCAGCCCATCCCAGCGTTTTCTGAGGAGGAAGAGCGTGAGTACTTCTCTGCTCCTGCATCACATCTTGCTGTAAAGCAGTAGTTCTCACATCTTCCATGTCAAGTACCACCCGAGAGAAGATCCTCCTCTCCGAACAGCACCTGTACGAGCGACAGTAAAACCCATCAGACTTCAGCTCTTAGTTCCAGATTAAAATATTATCTATTATTAGGTGCTGAGTGATGGCAGCTGTCATTGTGACTAGAACTGATGTTTAAAATTTCTTAAAATACTTCTGGTTTTGCTTTTATATACCACATATTGTATTATGAAGACATTAAAGGACAAATTCCCCTGTGGGGACTATAAAGTACATCTTATCATACGTGAAGAAAGAAAATGTTTCCCAGTACCATGTTTTATCCATTAACCCTCAGCACAATCTCACCTGAGCTGTTCATTATTTTTTATTTTCAGCTGTTTTATAAACATATCGGGCCAAAATATACACAAACCATCTGAACCAAACAGAAAAAAGTTCTATTTATTACAATAAAAACCATCATAGATCCCTTCTTTCTGTTTGGTAAAATGACAGAAAATGATATGATGATACACAAAGTCTGTCCAGGTTTACAGTCAGATAAATTTCTTTGAACCATCATATCTCTGGTTTCTGGGCAGAAACTGGGAGACAGTTTCTGATAAGAACCTGGTGAGCTGGACCCTCATTTACCAACCCATCTTATGCACAGATTTGTGTGTATTTTGTGCATGAGAACATTTTTACTTGTGAAATTTACCATCTTTTGCTTTTACTTAGAAAATGTTGTTAAACATCAAAAGATGTCCAACCTGCATACAGAATCTGGTGGTGGAACAGGGAAACTTAATTCTGCAGGTGATCTCAGCATCAAAGTTCTTTATTTGTTGGAAATAATAATAATCACACAGCAATTGTTTAGCAAACAAAAAGCAGACGTGGAGCGTCACTGATTTTAAAGACACCTGTGACAGATGGGTGAGAACTGATCATCATTGATCTGATGTTAACAAACGATGTTTTAAACTCATAAGAATGATTCTGGGATGATTGTGGAATTATGCTAAGAATGATGCTGGAATGATGCAGGAATTATGCTGGCATGATGTTGAAATGATGCTGGCAATGATTGTGGAATGATGCGGGGATAATGCTGGGAATTATGCTGGAATTATTCTGGAAATGATGCTAAGAATGATTCTGTAATGATGCTGGAATGATTTTAGAATGATCCTGGAATGATGCTGGGAATGATGCTGGGAATGATACTGGAATGATTCTGTGATGATGCTGGAATGACTTTAGAATGATTCTGGAATTATGCTGGGAATGATACTGGAATGATCCTGGAATGATTCTGGAATTATGCTGGAATCACTTTAGAATGATTCTGGAATTATGCTGGGAATGATGCTAGAATGATGCTGGAATGACACTGGGATGATGTTGAAATGATGCTGGCAATGATTGTGGAATGATGCGGGGATAATGCTGGGAATTATGCTGGAATGATGCTAGGAATCATGCTAGAATTATTCTGGAAATGATGCTAAGAATGATTCTGATATGATGCTGGAATGATGCTGGAATCACTTTAGAATGATTCTGGAATTATGCTGGGAATGATGCTAGAATGATTCTGATATGATGCTGGAATGATTCTGGAATTATGCTGGAATGATGCTGGAATGATTCTGGAATTATGCTGGAATGATGCTGGAATGATTCTGGAATTATGCTGGAATGATGCTGGGAGTATATGTGTAAGTTTAGGTAAGTCTTCTACATGAATATTACATTGACATTTTTCTTGAATTTTCTTCATAGTTTGCCATCAGAAGACATCTCCCTTTATAAAAAGAGTTAGCTTCAGTCTCAGGTTGGCTCTGCATCCCTCCCTCTGCTTAGTTTTATGGCAGTAGACTGTAACGGCAGAGACTTCTTTAGATCTGGGATCACGCTGGTATGAACGGATCATGTGACATGTTCACAGCACCGTAACATAAAACCAGCTCATCTGGAGCTCAGCTTCACTGGAAAGTTCAGATCTGCAACTCCCTTCCAGTTACTGTTTGACCGATTTGGACCGTGTGAAACCAGTGATGTGATGGTTTGAACCACAGTTTAGAACTATGAGTGTTAGGACAAGGCTACCTCAACCAGGAGGTGGAGATAAAGCTCCAAACAGGTCAGGAGGTTCAAGCAGCAGGTCCCTGTAGCTTTGGAAGTTTTCCTCATGAATTAGACTTCCCACTGATTCCAGATTAGGATGCGACGTGTTTATGAGCAAAATCAGCACCTTTAACTCGTATATGATCATCAGGATGCAGCTTCATGCCACCATGACCCCAGCTTTCCCAGCACAACACACACACAAGCTGGAATCAGTGTTCCAGTAGTGCTTCTGTAGCCATGAACCCTGAACATCCAACTGTAAACCACAACACGGTAAAAACAAACCAGCACACATAAAAACGACGAGTTTCAGTCGCATAAAGCGACGATGGCCTTTAATCAGACATTAAATTTATCCAACTACACTTTGCTGCCATCTTGTGAGAACAGATGAAAATGTAGTTAAAATACTTCATCAGTCCGAGGAGAGATTATATAAAAGATTAAAGTGACATATGAGTACAATATAACTGGGAAATGTCAATATAATAAATATAATAGATGTAATATATAAGACAGATCAGAACCACTGAGTTAAAAGAAGATCTCTGGCAGTTTGCGTTTGGGGAAGATGCATTCATGTTGGCTATGAACACACGGTCTGCTGGAGCCTGAAATATCCGGCAGGTCCGCTTCTTACCGGCTTACAGCAGGTGATGTACAACACGTGGGATTCATCATCAACTGATTACAGACTAGCCTGCAGCGACTGGCCTCATGTTTCATAAATCCTTTTTTTTTTTTGACTTACGAGCGTGATAAATGAATATGTAAATAAAGGTAAATAAATGAGGGCTCCGGTTTTCTCCTGATTCTTCTTCTTGGTTTTTATGGTTATTTGTCAAATTGGTGGAATAGAACCAGAGTGGTGAAAGTTACATCTGTACAAGCTGAAGTTCAACAGAGCATCGGAAAATTCACTAAGCCATTTAAAATTTTACAAAACTGGACGATGTACAACAACATCAGCATGTGGACAGTTTGACAAATGTAGTTTATAAAATATTGTGACGCACTTTAACATCTTAATTAAAGCTCCATTACAGAACCTTGGCAGATTTTCCCTATATGTCCTCCCCTAACGATGGCTAATCCACCACAGTCTTCATCCTGTCTCTTCTCTGAGATCTCCCTAGCCAGTGAAAGTCTTGACTCTTGTTTCATCCCGTGCTCTGTTCCTTTCTCTCTGTCTTTTCCTGTCTTGCTCTGATCATGTTTTTTTTGGGTTACTTTGCTGAATCAGCCACGGTGCCACTGTGCCGATATCAAGTTGCTAGTGTGTGACGCGACGCTATAAAGCGAAACTCTGTTGTAACATGTTGCTCCAGGCTGGAAAATAAAGAAGTGGTTTCTCAGTCTTCAGACGTTGCTAGGCAACGACGGCTCCAGGAACAAACATAATCATTGTGTGCCATCAAAACGATGTCAGAAACAGAGTTTTAAGGTTGGAAACGTATGTAGTGTTTCTTTAACACCCTGGCTATTACTGTTTTACTGTTGTTCTGGTTTGAAGTCAATAATATTCCTTTTTTAACATTTTCTTTTATTTTTCGCTTTAGTCTCCTTCTGCTGCTGATGTTATTTTTTTGTAGTTGCATTGGCCTGATTATATTCCTTCATATTTACATTTTTATTCATTCATTCATTTTCTATACAATTTAGTCTGATTCTGGGTCCCATGGAAGTCGGAGCCTATCCTGGCAGTTACCAGGTGAGAGGCATGCACACCTGGTCAGGCTACCAGTCCATTGCAGAACAAATAACCTCTCACACCCATTTCTAGGGAGAATTTGGAGTGAGCAGTTAACACGAATGTCCCTGCTCCGTCTCCCAAACTGACTGACCAGTTCTCTGTACTCATCCATCACGGATACTCCCAAGGCTTTTTATTTAAGCTTTCTAGAGCATTGTGTCACCTTGTTTAGAGCCAAATACTGCAATATGTGCTTCAATATGTATTTATTATCAAGCTTAAACGTGACAATGTAAACAAGATCTCTAAAATCAGTATTAAACTTTTACTTTTCCAGACATCTGCTGTTTATCTCCACAAACTGCTCTTTAGTGCACATCTTCTGCAACAAAAGGATGAACGTGAACTGTTTTCACTCACTTGCAATTTTCAGAATAAAGATCATGCTTTAGTATTTACTGTCTCTATCATCTCATCTGACTCTTCCTTCTTTCTCTACAGGCTTCATCACTTGTTTTCCTTCCATCATTTCCTTCTTTCCTTCTTTCACTTGCTGTTTTCCATCTTTACTATTACTACATTTTTAGTAGTATAGCCGAGTTTAAACTAGTGGTATACTCTGATTTTTCTTCCCAGTCTCGAACATCCCTGTCCTGGAGCAACACACACATACAAGAACCACCAACCTCATTAATACATAAAGTAAACATACACACAAAGGTGAGACCATGAAAGACTGGTTTTTATTCCAAATGTATTGTAAGCAACATAAAATGTAAAACACTCTTTAAAACTCTTTAACTACTGACCAGCCAGTGACCTGGAGGGAAACAAAAACATCAGTAAATAACATAATAAAACTGTTCTTTTTCTATCTATATTTGAACTAAAACAGCATTTGGAAACCAAACATCCAACACTAATGGGAAAGCCGTTTTCATCTACTACGACACACACACACACAAACACACTCACAGCAGTGGGCATACCAGCGAAATACGTAAACTTCACCACTTGATTTAATGCAAATGTGTAGAACAGAAAAGGGCAAGGCTAACGGTTTAGTACAGCTAGCTTAACCTTCGAAGTATCAAGTACTGTCACGAATGATCTGCCTAATGTTCATTTAATTTTTAACAAATACAAGGTTTAAATTTGTGGTTTACCTGTTTCGTGTGTTGGCCCAGAGTCTTGCTGCACATTGGCAGCGACCAGAACTGAAGAGTTGTCTCTCTTTAAATAAAAAAACGTCTGTCCATTTTTGACTGCTGATGATGACCACTCAAACACCAGAGTTCAGATTAGGGATAAAACACTGGGCTGTCAGCCAATAAAACACAGAGGCTTCTCCGCTTCCATAAAATTCCTCTGTGATTGGTCATATTGTTGCACCTGTGTTGCATTTACAGAAGCCAGGAAATTACAAAGCTATTATCTTCTTTAATGTCATAAGGCGGCTGAGGGAATCAAAACTTATTCCTTCTGGGGTGAAAAAAACATTCGGGGTTTGATGTGAAATGTTCGGTGCTAGAGACAGAGGACTTCTCTGAAGACAGACGGGCTGGAGGTGGAGACAGAGGGCGTCTAAGAAGACAGACTGGCTAAAAGTGGAGACAGAGGATGTCTCAGGAGAGGGACGGGCTAGAGGTGGAGACAGAGGACGTCTCAGAAGACAGACTGGCTAAAAGTGGAGACAGGATGTCTCAGGAGAGGGACGGGCTAGAGGTGGAGACAGAGGATGTCTCAGGAGAGGGACGAGCTAGAGGCGGAGACAGAGGATGTCTCAGGAGAGGGACGAGCTAGAGGCGGAGACAGAGGATGTCTCAGGAGAGGGACGGGCTAGAGGTGGAGACAGAGGATGTCTCAGGAGACAGATGGACTAGAGGTGGAGATAGAGGACGTCTCAGGAGACAGATAGGCTAGAGGTGGAGAAAGAAGAGGTTTTAGGAGACAAGTGCTTCCACTCTGCCAAGATCAGGCCTCTCCAGAAGAGTTTAGTCTGAAGAACAAACCGTCCTCTGCTGCTGAGACAGTTTTCCTCTTCATCCATTATCTTCATATGTAAAAACTTTGATCCTTTGAGGTTTGAATGCTGATGTTTTGTCCAACAGGCCCATTCAAGGCGTTTGAAGGCCTGCAAGCCGAGGAGTGTGGGATCCTGAATGGCTGCGAGAACGGTCGTTGTGTCCGGGTCCAGGAGGGCTACACCTGCGACTGCTTTGACGGATACACCCTCGACCTGTCCCTCATGGCATGCATTGGTAGGAGAGCTGTGTCAACACATACACACACACACACACACACACATTGTTTATTTACAACCCCAATTCTAAAAAAGGCAGGAAACTGTGTAAAGTGTAAATAAAACCAGAAAGCAATGATTTATAAAATCTCAACCATATTTTATTCCCAATAGAAGATAAGAACACGTCAGAGGATAAAACTGAGACATTTCACCATGTGATGAAAATATGAGCTGATAGTGAATCTGATGCAGCAACACGTCTGGAAAAAGTTGGAACAGGAGCAACAAAAGGCTGGAAAAGTAACTGGTACAAACCAGAAACACCTGGAGGAGCATTTGACAACTAATCACGTTAACTGGCTACAGGTCAGTAACATGACTGGTATAAAAGGAGCATTTCAGAGAGGCAGAGTCTCTCACATGGAAAGATGGACAGAGGTTCACCAATCTGAGACAAACTGGATCTAAAAGTGTGAAACAATTTCAGAAAAATGATCCTCACACTTTGAAAATCCACCATCTACAGTGTAGAATATTATCAGTAGATCCAGAGAATCGGGAGGAATCTCTGTGTGCATGGGACAAGGTTGAATGCTGGTGATCATCTGCATTAAAAGCAGACATGATTCTCTACTGGAAACCACTGCATGGACTCAGGAAGACTTCCAGAAACCACTGTCTCTGAACACAGTTCACCCTGAAATCCACAAATGCAAGTTAAAGCTCCATCATGCAAAGAAGAAGCCAGATGTGAACAGGATCCAGAACCAGCACCATCTTCTCTGGACCAAAGCTCATTTAAAATGGTCTGAGGCAAAGTGGAAACCTGGATGAAGATGTGGACTAGTTTTTGGAAAGCATGGACGGCGTGTCCTGCAGACTAAAGAGGAGAGGGAGCATCCAGCTTGTTATCAGTGGACAGGTGAAAAGCTGCATCTCTGATGGGATGGGGCTGCATTAGTGCCTATGGCGTGGGCAGCTTCCACATCTGTGAAGCTCCATCAATGCTGAAAAGTACATGGAGGCTTTAGAGCAACATCTGCTCCCATCCAGACAACGTCTCTTTCAGGGAAGGCCTTGCAGATTTCAGCAAGACGATGCTGAACCACATCCTGCATCCATCACAGCAGCATGGCTTCACAGGAGAAGAGTCCGGCTGCTGAACTGGCCTGCCTGCAGTCCAGACCTGTCACCAGTACACAACATCTGGAGCATCATGGAAGCAGGAATCCAGCAACCAAGGTCCAGGACTGTAGAGCAGCTAGACCAGAATGGGACAACATTCCTCTCCTAAAACTCCAGCAACTGGTCTCCTCACTTCCCAGACGTTTCCAAACATGTTAGAAGAAGAGATGCTACACCATGCTGAACACCACCCTGGAACTACTTTTTCCACCATGCTGAACATCACCCTGGAACTACTTTTTACACCATGCTGAACATCACCCTGGAACTACTTTTTACACCATGCTGAACATCACCCTGGGACTACTTTTTACACCATGCCGAACATCACCCTGGAACTACTTTTTACACCGTGCCGAACATCACCCTGGAACTACTTTTTACACCGTGCCGAACATCTCCCTGGAACTACTTTTTACACCATGCCGAACATCACCCTGGAACTACTTTTTACACCATGCCGAACATCACCCTGGAACTACTTTTTACACCATGCCGAACATCACCCAGGAACTACTTTTTACACCACGGTGAACATCACACTGGAACTACTTTTTACACCATGCTGAACATCACCCTGGAACTACTTTTTACACCATGCTGAACATCACCCTGGAACTACTTTTTCCACCGTGCTGAACATCACACTGGAACTACTTTTTACACCATGCTGAACATCACCCAGGAACTACTTTTTACACCATGCCGAACATCACCCTGGAACTACTTTTTACACCATGCTGAACATCACCCTGGAACTACTTTTTACACCATGCTGAACATCACCCTGGAACTACTTTTTACACCATGCTGAACATCACCCTGGAACTACTTTTTACACCATGCTGAACATCACCCTGGAACTACTTTTTACACCATGCTGAACATCACCCTGGAACTACTTTTTCCAGATGTGTTGCTGCATCAGATTCACTATCAGCTCATATTTTCCATCGCATGGCGAAATGTCTGTTTCATCATCTAATGTGTTGTTTATCTTCTGCTGAGAAGAAAATAGTTTTAGGTTTATAATTCACTAAATTCTGGTTTTATATAACCATTTAATAAAACAGCCTAACTTTTTGAAATCATGGCTGTTCACATCATGTCTTCTGTCCCCAGATGTGAATGAGTGTTCAGAGCTGAACACTCGGATGTCTCTGTGTAAAAACGCTAAATGCATCAACACAGTGGGCTCCTATCGGTGTGTGTGCCTGCCGGGCTTCAGACCCTCCGACAGACCCAACTACTGCGTGGAGGAAACACAGCAAGCATCCAGAAACACAAAATGAGCACGGACGGATACCAAAACCACAAACACTCACCTGCAGGACGTCTGCTGACGACACTCAGTCAGCAGAACCGGATCAGACCATATCTGACAGTCCTGACCGGACCTGGAGGAACTCAGTCCAAATCGCACCTGACAGCACAGCCAAATTTCAGTCTGTTATGTTCACTTCTTCTATCATGGTGCTTACTTTTTTACATTATTCCATATTGAAAGAGACATTTGGCCCCAGGAATCCAGATTTTTCTCCGGTTTTTCTGAACTTTCTGGTCCAAATAAAACAAAAAGATGAAAACTCGAAGATGATGATGTCACGATGACATCATGGTAACTACATCCGTCTCTTATAGCAGTCTACTGAAAGTTAATGAATCCATTAACAGAATTATGTTAGGCTTTTAAAAACCACTGCAGTATCCAGAGCAGTAAATCTATGCCACAGCTGGGTTTTAGTGAGCTGGACCCAGGTTCTGGACCGTCCAGACCCCATGGACCTGCTTCCAGGTTTCCATCAGATCTCAGCATTTACTGAAACTCTGATGGGACTTTTAGTTTGTGTTCTGGTGTTTTGTGAAGATGATGAATGCTGGGATGAAGCTTCTGATCCCTGAGAGGATGCCTCGCCCTGAAAACACACTTACATGATCAAAGCCAACATATTCTGCACTGTATGACATGAAACACATCGTAAATTACTTGATAAAGATTCAGATTTATCTAATACTTGGGGGATTAAAACACACTCTTGTATAAAATGTATGTTTTGTCTGTTTCTTTGTTATTTTGAGGAGCATAAAATGTGTCATTTATCATTCTGACAAACCCAACGTATGCCGGGGGATCCAACTGTATTCCATGCCCAGTGAAACTGATTGTGGATATTTAATTCTGTGAAGAGGCCAGCCGTCTGCTCCCTCACCTCCTCCGTCGCCATCCGGCTGGCTCACCGCTTCATGTGCACGTTTTGCTGCAGATGTCATGTTCGGAAGCAGCTTTGTTGTGTACCAGTGGTCACCTGTTGACCGGAAGCTAACATAGAAGCTAGTTTCCCATTCCGTACAAAGAGCTACTCGACTGCTGTGTTTCCCGTCGGGACTGAGAGGAATTTCTTCCTTCTCTTTTCTGCTTCACTGCAAAGTCCTGACAAGTTGCAAAGCTGCTACAGGACGGCGATGGGAGACACGGACCGAGTGTACATTTACACAACACGGGAGAAAAAAGCTCATGTATTTGTAATTTGTACATGAATAAATATCGTTTTCTATGAATTCATATCACAGTGCACATTAAACCCCTTGATAATAAATCACTGAGTTCTTGTCATTTGTTTTCCTGTTTGAGACGTTTTCTGCAGCATGACGGTTTACAAAAATCTCCATCATCCAGCAGCTTCTAGAAGCTCCTCCAGCAGGAAGCTGCAGGCAAGGTTTCTTGGATGATGTCATCAGTCTCTCACATGGAGGTGGAGGAATTCTGCTGAACTGATTCCTGCAGTCAGGATGAGGTCTGGACTCTGACTGGATAATTTTCGTTCACTGCTCATAGATCAGTTTGACACGCAGTGAAAAGGTCAGATATCTCAACTTCACAAACAGCAATGATGTACAGTATATTTATTTTTTTCTAGTTTTTTTTAATACAATGGTACTATGGTACAATGTTTAATATTGTTTAATATATTTTTTGAAGGGCAATTTTGTTTACAGAACAGAGACTATTATCTGTCATACTTATTGTATTTGGTTGTGTTTGGTTTATATTCATTGTTTATGCGACAGAGTCCATTGTAATTATAGTTTTTGTTTAAAATTTCTTCCAGTTACAGTGTAAAATGTTCTTCAGAAATGAAAGTTTATTGATCTTTGAAAGGGTGTACTTGCATTATTATGGCATTGTCATTATATTAGTTGAAAATTGTTCCAAAATGACATTATCTCTTTGCGCAATATTATCATTTATCGCAATCATTTCTGAGAAAATTGATCCCACAGCAAAATTTGTTATTGCGACAGGTCTAATCAGGTGAAGAAGCAGCTGGAGAGACTGAACCAGAACCAGGTTGCCGATCCAGATGGTTTTAGACTCTGACTGGACCAGGTCACCACCATGGTCCTGGTGCAGATCTGCTGCTGTGTTTGGGATCTTAGTCCTGCTGTATGAGACTGTTTCAGCTTCAGCTGTCCAACAGATGGACTCAGATCTTACTCTAGAAGACTTTGGTCTCAGAGGAGTTCATGGTCCATCAATGACTGCGAGGTGTCCAGACCATCATACCTCCACCACCGTGCTGACAGCTACTATGAGGTCCACATACTGATGAGGTCATATCATCACAAATAATTTAATTGAAAAACTATAATTCATTTGAGCATCATTCATTTATTTTTAACAACCCGCCTGTTTTGTCCAGTACAATTTATAGAACACCAAACCATCCTTCCTGCTTTATTAAAGAGTTTTCAGAGTTTTTATCAACCATACATATTAAATACAATAAAATTTTAATAACTGGTGATTTTAACCTCCACAATGATAACAGTAGTGATCCCTATGCCAACGAGTTTTTAAACATTTTAAATAGTGCTGGACAAGTTAATCGCGTACGTACGGAAGCGTGGAGCTGTCACCCAAATAAAAAAAAAAATCGGACCTTATCACGTTATTATATGTTTATTGTAAAAACGTAAAACGTATCACGTTATAACGTGATACTTTATTGTAATAACGTGAAACGTATCACGTTATAACGTGATAAGTTTATTGTAAAAACGTGAAACGTATCACGTTATAACGTGATAAGTTTATTGTAAAAACGTGAAACGTATCACGTTATAACGTGATAAGTTTATTATAAGAACACAGCCTGTACTGTATGCAGATGTTGTTACGACCTATATTGGAGCAAAATACATTTTATGGAAAATATACTCATCAAGCAGAAACTTTTCAGTTCTTTTTGACAATGATTAATTGTTCTACTCTGGTTTATTGTTGTACAGAAATGTGGGACAGTTATGAGAAACACGTAGGTCACCTGCCTGCGCACAGTGAGACGGTGCGTGCCTGTGTGTCTGAATTGCCACAGAGCAGGCTTCCCCAACTTGGGACCTCTTGAGCCAGTGTCCTGCAGGTTTTCAGTATGTCCATACTGCAGCACACCTGACTCAAATAATGGGTCGTTAAGAGGCTGGTGCAGACCTGGTTTATTATTGTACACAAGACAGTTATAAGCAACACGGTGCGTCACCTGCCTGCACGCAGTGAGACGGTGCGTGCATGTGTCTGAGTGGCAATAGAGTGTGTGCGCTGCTTTCAGTTAATATGTTGTCTTTATTATTATTAAATTAAACACTTACCTGATTGTTCGCGCCGACATCGTTACCCGAAGAGGACGCCATCTTTCAGGGAGGTACAACGTTCTCTGAAGGTCACTTTGGGGGGCATGGGAAATGTCAACTTCTAGCGTGTGTTTGAGGAAACTCACTCTTACAGGGTGATTTGGACACAGTACTAGCTGGAACAGCTTTAATGCTGAGCTTTACTGGTGGCACATGATGTATTTTCTATCAATTGTATAATAATAATGTGCAGAAGGTGTTTCGTAGATTTTGCCAATTTCCACGTTTCCTGAAGGCAACATGTCAGAGGCAACTGAGTTGTGCTGTCAGTCATGATTTCACGCCCTTATTTTCTTTAGCCCCGCCCATCACGCCAGATCAGGGCCAAAAGTTTGAAACTGAAAAACAAGAATCTGAAGGTTTGAAAAAATGATCTGAAGGTGAAATAAAAATCTGAAACTGTAAATAAGGTTTTGAACATTACAGAAAAAATATGAATTTGAAAAAAGATTATTTTAAAGCTGATAGAAAAAAAAGCTCAAACATGGAAAACAAAATCAACATGAAAAATTAATTTTTAAAAAATTGTTTAAAAAATGCTAAACATAATCCAATTGAAATTAAATTTATTATAAACATTTGGTACACGTTGTTTTATTTTGGATACAATTATTTCTTTTTCAAAGTTCACAATAACAACTTGACTTTCATTTTCAATTTAAATTTTCTTAATTTCAAAACTTTTTTTCAAATAAACAAACATTTTGGCCCTAATTTAGCTCCATACTTCTCCATGTTTAGTCTGGGGTGCAACAATCATCAATTTTGATGATACAGTTATAGAGGAAAAAAAATTATCATTAGTTTGGAAGTATAAAAATCACATTTGTATATATTGTATTTTTCCGTTTTTAATACTAATACTAATAATAATAATAATACATGTTATTTATCGGCACTTTCAATAAAAGAATACACTTTACAAGATTATTGTGAGCTTTGTAAATGATAAAGAGGATATTAAAGTGGATATGCTGTTTTATGGAGGCAGTGACGGTGTTGCATGATGGGTGTAACACATTTCTTTGAGTAACTTACACTTTGACTTTTAAAGAAATCTCTTATGCCCACTTTTCTTTTTTTTTTTTTGACATCCTGGCTGCGCCTAATTACCAAACACACATACGCACACAAGCACATGTGCACAAGGACACAGATTCAAATGTTAATATAAATTCAGATATTACAATCCTTCCAGCTGACGTGACACAGGCAGAACAAACAACCTTACAGCAGCATCTCAATGACTTCTGACCGCAGACTAGCTTATGGGTGCGAGCAAGGTGGAGTGACAGCGGGAACAGCCAATCACACAAGAAAAGGCAGAGCCAATGGGGGAGCTTGTGGGCGGTCTGAACTGACAAACATGCTTCAGCTTGAGCGGCTGTTTTCCGCTTGGTCCTAGTGCGTGACGTGTTTCTGTTTACTATAGCCAAACTTAGTTTTTGGACAGTAAAAAGTGCAAGGGACATGTCCCCTGTGTCCCCCCTAAAATTACGTCCATGTCGGGGAGAAATGTGATTGCGCGACCATGTATAGTCTGAAATGACGTGTCATTTAAATAAGGTAAATAACATCAGGCCGTTTAGTTTGTAAACTCTGAGCATGGACAAAGAAATGTTCAGCCTGACGATGAAGTTAGCTTCTGATCTGTGATGTAAAAGAGCAAATCCACTGCTTTTTGGAGACCCAGACCACATTCGACCAGGTCTTGCTGATAAACTGCCACTGAGGGGTCAGCGTAAATCCATGTATCATTCGTTCTTTTTTCAATTGTCATTCAAAAAATGAAAACATGATGGATTATTTTGTATTTCGTTTTAAAATCTAACACAAAAAAATAAAAAATTGCATGGTTTTTAATATTTAAATTTCAGCTCAGATCGAAAATACGAAATAAAAAAAACAGCCACCGAATTGAATTTGATTTTAATATTTAATTTGTTGGGTTTACGTGAACCGGAAATGGCTTTGCGTGCGGCAGTTTGGTTGGGTAATGTAGGCTACCATGGCGACACTGGAACCACATACTGCTTTGATCAAGGATTTGTTCAACCACGGCTTGACACATGGCGAAATTTCCCGCACGTTGCAGCAGATGGGTATCCTGCAATGCTCGGAAACGAGCGTCAGAAGATTCTGTAGTCGGCATGATCTGAGAAGAAAAGGACATATGTCAGGCGCAGAGCTGGAGAGCGCTTCACTTCAATCTATATAGGAGGTGAGTTTTCATTCAGATTTCCACACTGTATTGCAAATATATGACATATAGCAAACACTAATTGTGTAATCTCGAGACAGACGGGACCATCTTATAGCCAGAAGTTCATGACCGGTGTTCTGTCAGTTTAGCATACGCATCAGAGTAGCATACACTATGTTAATGCGCATGCGGGTTAGGGTTAGGGTTAGGATTAGGTGCAGTCATCAGTTTGCACTATGCGTATGCTGATCTGACAATGTATGCTAAACTGACAGAACACCGGCTATCTGTCAACACTGGGGCTGCGTATGGGAGAATGTTGGGTTGGAAGAACCCTAAGAGAGCTCCACCAGCCATACCATGAATTCCGGCGTCAGGTGATGCTTTTGCTTTAAAAAGTGCAAATTAAGCAGAAATGTGATAACCGGTGACAACCGTGGCTACCTCTCACATGTGGGGCTAAATTAACAGCTGACAAAACGGACCAACAACATTACTCCTGAATTGTTATCGTGATTTTGTCAAATTATTTCTTTTTTCCCAGGGTGCTTGTAATTTAAATCCAACTCCCTGCTATGCTGAATATGTGGGTCATAAACTTCATTTAGACCCAAATGAAAAGCTTGGGATGTTTGGTGTTACTCATGTTTTGGCTGTTGATGGCTACTGCAGCAAAATTGTAGGACATTCGACCATGCAAGTGAAAAACAACCTTGATTGATGAGGATGTAAACAGGTGAATATTTTTACAACTACCATTATCATTGTTGTAACTTTTCTGCACTATCCTTTAAATATTTACTCTCATTGAATTAGTTACATTCAGTGCAGTCATGTAAACATTATTTTATTCCAGATCTGCAGTCGTGAACCACGGCATGTGGGACCAAAACAAGAGTTTTACCTGTGTCTTTACATGCAGGACAGACTGTCAACATACAGACACAACATCAGCAGGCCACCATACCTCTAAACCACATCAGGGCTGGCCTGGAAGACATGTACAAAAACTCCTTCATCCTCTAAACAGTCAAAAATGAACAAATGCTGCTTTTAACAGAGATCCTGCTCCTCCTTTTTAGGATGGTTGCGCCTAAATGTTGTTTTTAATGTTTTGTTTTTAGTGTTTTTTATACAACCCTGTCAAAGATGAATTCCTTTCACTTGTGCCAGACAATAAAGTTTATCTTATCTTATACATCTTTCCCACCTAATTGATGCAGATTGTAGACATGAACTGTATATACTGTACATAATCAATGTACATCCATGCAGTATTTATTTCCATCACACTATTTGTTTAGATTACAGCTTAGCAGATGACTTCTACTTTTTACTTTTCATGTTTTTATTTGGTGGTTTTATGTGTTCAAACTTATTTCTACATATTTTTGTATAATCTCATCTCTCACTTGATTTGTTAGCCTTACTGTCCATGTTATTAGGTAGTTTTACATCAGAAGTAATATAAAAATGGAGGCAAATGGCTTGCATGTGGCACATACTTAAAATATTAAGATGATTCAAATAAAAAAAAAGTCATTAATGTATTGTTACATTTTCTGTTTTTATTTCCTTTCATCTAAAAACATCATTCGAACTTCTGATCATCAGAACCTTCGAGAGGAGAAGTTGTGGCCAGAGGTGAACAATCTGCTGAAACGGGCGCTGGTGCAGCTGCTGGACCAACAGGCTGTGAACATGGAGGACAACCTCACTAGACTCTGTATCTCAAATCTGACATGTCAAGTAAGCCAAACTGGACTTGGCAGAGTGGTGGGTTCGTGGACTGCACTTTTTCCCCCCAATCCGTCCCACCTAACAGTACTGTATTGCTTTGGTTCCATGTCTTAGGTCGTGGAATACCTAATGAACTGGCAGCAGGTGGCTGCCCAGCTAAAGCCTCAGAGCAGCTGCTGCCATGTGCTTCTGTTGTGGCAAACTTGTATGAGCAAGACTTGGGATCCTCACTGACTTGGGAGGCTACTTTTGGAGCTGATCCATTTTCATCTGAAGAGGGGAGAACAGAGCTTTGCAGAGAACTACCCTGATCTCTCTCCTCTCTTTAATCATAACAATGAAACTCCTTTCCAAGATGCTTTAATCTGCCTAATGAATGTGACAGCAGGACACGTCTGAAAAAACTGCTTTAGTTGTACTTTCTCACAACTTTAGGTGTTCTTGAGTACCTGAATAAGCCTACCAAGGTCTGTTTCTTACTGAAAAAGCTGGATGTAGTTATTAATATGTTACAAAGCTGCCATGACCCTAAGTTGTCAATTGAATAATTTGGCAAATAAAGTTGCATTTTTTAAATGTTTTATTTAACCCTTCTAGGCTTACAAAGGCATGGAAAATATTACAAAAGCTTTATATGTTTTATGTTGACTTTGAATTAGTTTGAAGTTGAGCTTGACACTCAGCTGGAACATAAAGCATAGCAACACAACTTACTGAGTCTTAACTGTATAAAATTCCCAATGTTTCTGGATAAATCGTAAAAAAATTAATATAAAATAGTGCAAATATGAGGAACTTTGGCTATTACAACACTGAAACATGAGATTTTGAAGATACACAAACATTTTTAAAAGTGCTTTAAATGCAAAAAACATTAAGTGGAAAAAACTGAACAATGAAGAACTGCATAATCACAACTGTATACTGTACAGTTTTACCAGCACAGTATGTTTTCCAGCGCATCACACAGTCCAGTGAGTTTTTGTGCATTGAGATCAAAATCGCCCTCTCAGCATTTTGGGCTAAATGCAGAATTTTTCTACCATTCTTCATTGCAGCTCCTACTTCCTTCATGGACATGGCTAGATGAGTTGCACTGACATCTGCCCATAGAAGACAAAATTTTTTATTTACCCTTGCAGACGTAGAGGGGAACGCATCTTTCACAGCAGCTGTTTCAGCCTCTGTCAAGGACCCTGTTCTTCGGTTGGAACTTGCCAGGTTTGTCAGCTCTTTGGTTGTAGTTGAAACCTCCTGAAGACGCTGTGCTGCCAGCACCACCTCTTCCATTGTATCAAACACTGTATCCAGGCCATTATCATCCCGCCGACTGAAAAAACTAAATATACGCGTTATAACTGTCAAAATTTCTACATGGAACTACTCCACCATTGCAACTTGCTCTGGTCTGTCAAACTAATTCATACACAATAATAATCAAAATCAATGTTAATGTAGTCATAATGATCCTAACTCATGTAATGGAAATTCTAGAGACTTCAGTGGCCTATTTTGGCAAAAATTCTCACAAAGATGACCCTCTTCACTTGTTGATTAAAGAAAATATCCATACAAATACACCATTATGATGATTGACATAAAAAATGCTAATCAAGTTTACATACCTCAGTCTCCCCTTTTTGCTTCCTTGTAACTGCTGCAAATCTCTTTCCTTCACAGCACAAACCTTCCCTGCATTTTGCTACCAAAACACTGATCCTGCAAAGAAAATAGTTTATTTAGAAGTACATAAAGTATACAATTTTTCAAAACCAGAGGGTTATAAATATTCATTATTATGGGATTAAAACTTAGTGGATGGTAAGATGGCAGGATGCCTCAAAGGTCAGGAAGCTTAAAAAGAAAAGAAAAAAACAGACTGGAGAGAGAACCCAGTTTGCAAACCCAGTTCTTTCAGAGGCGAAGTGGTCAGTTAGCTCGTCTGATGGAAAGTTGTGGAACATCAGCTCGTTGTCTCTTCTAAACTTTGTTCATATAAGCTAGCTCACTTTGCTCCATATTAGCTCATATTTCTGAAGAAAACTCTGGATTTTATTCATTTCACTGTTATAGTCAAATAATCAAGGCAAATGATTAGCAAGCTGCTCTGCTAGAATAAATCACGAATGTCCCGAACAGTAACAAGAGCAGCCGAAGCAGATGCTACCAGACCCCCCCTCCCCGCCCCACCTGAACATGTCCAGGTGGCCCCTGAGGAAGGAGGTGAGCAGCTGAGTGTTGAATTAACTGATTATTCTGGAGAAAAAACATTTTATAATAAAAAAAAAAAATAAATAAAAAGTACTTTAGACCAATTTGAATGGTTAAGAAAACCCTCAGCTATCACTGTAATGTAGGTGAGGTCAGTAGTTTTTGACTCATCCTCCTGCTTTGCAGTAGGAACAGAGACATTTCTAGTGCAGCAGACTGACTGCTTTCCATCTAGTCAGAGAAATCAGAAGATTAACTAGCAACAACCATATAGCATCATATATGTTTTCCCCACTAATTTAATGCTTCACCTGTGAGTCTACAGATCTGGAGATACATTAGACTTCATGTGTTGCTACATGAGGGAGACGATGTGTAGTATTATGTAGTAGAAGTATAAGTGCAGGATTGGTAGTCAAATCAGTTTCCCTTGACATTGTTGGTGAAATCACTGAAAGCACCTTTAAGTAAAACAAAATAGTGGGAGGCCACCAGAAATAATGATTGTGATACTATTACAAATTATATAGATACTATACTATAGTATACTAATATAAATTATATATACTATATAATTTTGTATGCCATGTACACTACAGAGCCTGGTCCAGGAAGTTTGTCAGAGAGGAGAGTGGGAATGGAGGACGACATCGAAGGGGATACAGATACAGATGATGAGGATACACCACGAGAGAGTGTAGGAAGACAGACAGCAGAGAGTGAGAACATTGAAAATCAAGCTGAAGATGTTGAAAGTGATTCAGATGAGGGAGATGGATGAAATAAGACCACAAAGAGACTTAACATGACAGAGATTGAGGACATGGAAAAATCAAGCTGATGTTGAGGTAGTTGGAAGGAAAGATAATTTGACAGATGACCCTGGTTTGTGGCTTTTACTGATCAGGAGAGAGAGAAGATGGTTACCAATCCATAAGACTGAAGCACATAGAGACTGCTACCTAAGATGGAAGAATCTGAAAGGATCTGTAATTGTCACGGTTCAGCAGACTAGACCCACAATAAGTATCAGAGAGCGAAAGATTGGATGAAGAAGATTTATTTATTTTAATTAGAACGTTTCCAGGATTGTAGAATCTGGTTTGTCAGTCAGCTTGTCTGTGAAGGTAGTAGAACAGGGATGAGAACCAGAGTGATCTGAAGGGAATGTTCTAAGTATGATGACCACGTACCAGCAGAGGAGATGGAATCCATTAGTGAGATCTCAGAGAGCGAGAGGGCTGCAGTAGGGAACTCCATCAGGGGGCTGTTGGAACTGCTAACCAGAAACAGTGTTAGTATTACCGAAAGGTTAAATAGTCCTGGGTTTTCCTAATTTGGGTTGAGCCTTCCAAAAGGGTCCAAATAAATCCTCCAATCCATCCAAAGAGGAGTAACAAGGTCCATAATCCACATCCAATCCTAAAAGACAGTTCAAAGGTCAGGGTCCACACAAGATTTAAACAGAATTACCAGACTGGGGCAGGCAGGAACAAAAGCTTCAGGAGGTAACAGGTCTGCAGGCAGGAGAGAAGGCTAGAAACATGCTGGAGTAAACACAGACCATCTGGCAATGAGAAGCAGATGAACTCTGGTTTATATAGGACACAGTACAGGTGGAGCGCATCAGCAATCACAGGAAGTGGGAGAATGCCTTCAGGGACGGCTGGGAAATATCAACCCCAGCATAAGTACCATGACAGTAATGAAAGATAGTGGTGTTGTTTTGTTAAATAGGCAGTTACAAACAGAAATAGAGAAAAATAGGGCCATTTTGGAAAGACTTTTAGATGTAACCCTACACTTGGCATCAAGAAACTTGCCTTTCAGGGGAAAAACCAAAGACCTATATGATATTCACAGTGGCAATTTCCTGGCACACTAGAACTCTTGTCATGTTATGACAAAACTCAGGGACAACAAACAATAATAACAATACTAATAAACTTTATTTGCTGACACAGGTCCATAAAAAAGCAAAGGAACCAGGCTGGCTCATTATCTAGCTCTGACAGTCAAAATGAGTTTATTGAGTTACGTGGCAGACAAGTTCTTAAAAGAATTCTACAGGAACGGGAGGATGCCTTATTCTGTCATCTGTGATGCCACACCAGACATTTCCCATACTGAGCAACATGTGCTACTACGATATGTGATATATGACAAAGAAACAGATGATTGGGAGATTGCTGAAAGGTTCCTTGAATTCAAAGATCTTCATAAAAAGACAGGGAGCAGAGATGATTAATAATGTTCTTCGTGGCCATGGGACAGAATTTAGTGATTGCAGAGGGCAGGGATATGACAATGGTGCAAACATGTAAGGGAAAATCAAAGGAGTCCAAGCTCATACACTAAAAAAAAAAAAAAAAAAAAAATCTGGCTACTTATGCACCTTGTGACTCCCACACGTTAAAACTTGTTGGTGTGCATGCTGCGGAGACAAGCCCAGAAGTGTCTACATTTTTTGGCTGCATAAATCGCCTGTACACATTTGTAAGGGCCAGCCCAGAGCGATGGGCCATCTACGAAGAGAAAACAGGTTGCTCATTGCATCACCTATCGGATACCTGCTGGAGTGCCAGGATTGAGGCTGTTAAACTTGTAGCAAAACACCTGCCCTCTGTGATTAAAGCACTTGATAGCATAGTTGTGACATGCAGTCTCACCAGTAAAGCAAAATCGGAAGCTAATGGCCTTAGAAAATATTTGATGCCATTTGATGCTATTGTTCTTCTCACTGTCTGGCTGAAAATGCTGCAAAGGATTGGGAACAGGAATGTTATTTTCCAGTCAGGAAAAATCTCACCTGACATAGAAGCGCTAAATTTCAGAGCTTTGATAGAAGAGATGCAGTCTCTAAGAGAGTGAAAAATAATCTAACAATCTACCAGGAGGTGTCCAGGTATGTTTAATAAATATGCATGTTTTTAATGAATGCATATTTAAATTTGGTAAATATTAATGAATATCTAATGAATGAATATCTTCTTCTCTCTCTCTCTCTCTCTCTCTCTATATATATATATATATATATATTTAGGGCTGGCCAATAATCAAATTTTAATCACATTTACGATCTGGGTTTTCAACTATCATAAAAATGAAATGATCTGATTACTTTTGTCCTTCACAGTTTCCTCTTTTGCAGTTTTCAGTTGCAAATCGAGTGCCGCTGGCATTGCAGCGCTCTGCTGCAGACTCCTCCCTCAGCCCGACCACTTTCGCGACTAAATAAACTGCCAGCTCCCAGAGACACAAAGAGACAAACGTTATAAACAATCATAACTTTTTTCTCAAATAACGCAGTGAACAACCTGGATTTAAGAAACTCGTCACCACGTTGGACAAACGGCATCACTGCCATCTGGTCTCCATGTTAGTGGAGCGTCTCCCTGCCCTGGATGATGAGGGTGGTGTGAAGGACGTGGCTACAGTCCGATGTTTCACCACCGCTACAGACCTGTGGTCAAGCTGCAGCACAGAGCCGTATATAAATGTCACGCTACATTTTAATAACGCGGATTTCAACGTGAAAACAAAATGTCACACCAGGCAGAACATAGCTGCTGGTTTGAGACAAGCTATAGCTACGGGGACCTGGTGGTATCCGTATTACCACAGCCAACACTTCAAATGTCACATTGACCCCCCTCCTCTTCTCTAATCGTTTAAATAATCGAGATCTTAATTTCAATCAAAATAATCATGATTATCATTTTCCCATAAACAAGCAGTCCTACTACAAATGGAAGCAAATTGCCTGCTAGGTCATAACAGTTTCCAGCATAGCTATTTAGTTTATGCAGGGTCGCTGTTAAATGGTTGCTGCTTGTAAAATTATGAGGGTGTCTCTGCTGGAAGCTTCCATCACAGACTGTCTTTAGAGGATGAGCACTCATGAGCTGTTTGCTGCACAACTGGTGGTATTTGAGAAGTGTTGTACTACAGTGGTAACTCAGTTCAAGCGTGTGTATATGTATATATAATGAATTTGGTCTTTTTGTCTTTCTGTTCTGGGATCAAGTTAGAGTGGATCATGGTACAAAGTTCTACCTCAGCTTGTTTATTCAGGAAATGTTGGCTAAGCATCGGTACAACAAAGAGAGAAGGCCATGCATCCAATCTACATCAAGAAAAGTAACATTCTCTGTTACTCTTTCAAGTCTGAAACGCTTCTAGCAAGCGTCCAGCCTTCAACAGTAAGGTGGTGTTAATGATGTGCAATTAAATCCTGCAACTACATAAAATCATTGAAGCAGGGAAACATGGAAAAACCTCAAGGACAGACTTTGACACCCAAGTTCTGGACTATTTCAGAGACTATTTTCATTTGGACAAGTTCAGTTTTAATTTTCCTTGTTAATATTTCTTTTATAGAGCCATACAGTGGAAAGGATCTGGCCTGAAATGAACACAAGGGTCAATTATCCCATTAAAACTGCTCTTGTTCAATTGATTGACCAAGAAAGACTGAACATGGATGACAACTTCCACATCCATGCTGACCCGTCAGTACAGAAAACAGTGCAGGAATGCCCATCGAGTCCCAGGTAAGTAAAACGTTAACTCAAGCTTGCTCAGGCAGCCCAGAAGCCTGGACTATGAAGCTGGATTTTCTCTTATGTAGGTAACTTCACGGTTAAATCACCCCAGGGACTTACGCTGAATGGCTAACCTGCTCCGGAGCAGGTTTTGTTCTGGATAAGAGATCAACAAGTTTAAAAGGACCACCTCCAGACCAATCAGATCTTTTGGAAAATGACTGCCCATTCTGTCTACTTTGGTGTGCAGATCTTGAAAGTAGTGCTTAGCAGAGAGAGAGTTTTTAGGGATAGATGCATCCTTTTGATGAAGAAATAGTCTTATCAATAAATGCTTTGAGGTATGTTTTTCTTCTTGACCGATACCAGGTTTGTTCAGGCTGAACCTAAAATGAAATACATAAGGAAGGAACTGAGGAAGCTCTGGAGTACTGTCCATTTATATTGTCCAATATAGTAATATTATATAATCTGCCGAGTTTACGTTTTATGTGAATATGTTCTGCCAGCATTCCTTCCTGGCTGTTGCTATGGCAACAGTGTTGCTTTTGGCCTAGGTGATGTGTTTAAATTCTTCACATTTCTAAAAAATAATTACCTGCTCCTCCATGGTAAAGTAGGTTTGTCCATGTTTGTGATTGGTCAAACTCCGCCCCTTTTATGTGAGCATGCACTAGAGGCTGACATTTTTTCAGGAATCCTATGGGTCACGGGATTCCCGTGGGATTCCGACGGGATGGGAGTTAATGTTACTATTAATCACGTGATTGGGACAGTACAGAATAAAAAGTTAACGGGAAGCTAACTAAAAAAACTAAAAAAAAAAAAAAAAAAAAAAGACAGCTGCCACTATTTTGTAGTTTTTGCTCAATAAACCTACACTGAAACAAGTATAAAAAGAGCTACATTACCCAGAAACCAACACTGCTTTCCGGACGCTGCTTCCCGCTGGAATTGAAATAAGAAAATGAATAGAGTTAGCAAACACCCACGGAGAACCCGATATGGCAAAAAATGATTTACAACGCAAAGTGTGAAGTAATGACGTGTCTATTAGGTTCGCAGAGCTGGTTAGAAAAGGCGGACAAGTCAAGTGCAATGGTTTTTAACACACTGTATGCTGCTTGTAAAACATGTTTAGTTAATGACATTTAGAAATGAGTGAAATACAACTTTATATGTTCTGTTTGGGTTTATTTAACTTTGGTAGACATGCTGTGAACCATGTACTGTTTTATTGTTGTTGTTGTTTTTTGTTATGACCTCTTAAAAAAAAAGCTAGAAACACTTAGCAGCTGGTCTAAAAATCAAATTCAGTGTATTGCCTAAAGACTAAATAAATTTTAAAAAATGGGAGCCGGAGTCATTCTAAGTGGGAGCAGGATGGGATCGGGAGGGATCTGTGGGAGTGGGATGGGACATGAGTAATAATGCACTCCCGTGTCACCCTCTAGCACGCACTGATCTTGATGGGAAAACCCTGGGTTAGATTACTGAGTTGATAACCAGGTTCGTAGTACGGCCTATCCAGATCACCAATGTCCACCCAGGTGACAGAGGTAGCCGGGGTATGTTCGTAGTACAAGTCTCTGGATTCATATTTAAACCTGTACGAGACCTCGAAGCACACCGTACACACTTAGCCTTAAACTGTTGTTTAGTAAACATGCACACAAATATGTTTAGAAATGTGTTTTTACCTCCTTCGTTTTTGTCTCAGAGGGAAAAAAAACTCTACATCACGATTTACAAAACAAACCAAAAAAAAACAAAAAAACATGATGATTCACAAAAACTGATTATTTTCATTTAATTTATTTTTCATAGTTTTTTGTCTTTTTTTTTTTTTTTTTTGGTCAAGTCATCTACAGAAGCAAACTTATGAAAAAAAATGTTTTTCAGAGTACGTCATTATAACACAGACTTGACATACTGTAGTGTGAATCAAATGTTGATTTGATGTTAAGTTCAGGTACATCTAGTAAAATTCCACATCCTCACAGACATGCTGGTTAGCAGTCTTCGTCAAGTTACCTGTGCTTGTCCTACTAAAAATGAGAATTTATGCTGTAAAAGATATATTACCTGCCTTTTTTTGGCATCCGGGTACTGAATTAACTCTATTAGACCGATAATGGTGATAATTAAGGAATAAGTTGGTAATCTTAATTTATCTTCTCTCTCTCTTCTCCTTCTTTTTCATTTATGTTATTTATTTCAGGCAAAGACATTCCCAACAATTTGGCACAATGTGGTTGCAGGGCAAAGATTTTCTCCCTGAAGTTTCTGCTGCTGCACATTTCTACAGACTGAAAGTGGGAGTTCACTGACTACAGAGTAGGTTTTTGCTGCTGACCCGATCCGTTCGGAAGAGGAAAAGAGTCGGGGAGAAACAGAGTTCCATTTGCTTCACACTGACATAGCAGCTTTGTTTGACTCTGTAGTAAACAGGCACTTCAGACCATTCCGCGAGTGTTTGATAGACCTTGTAAATATAACCAGGAATAATGTGTGATATGGGCTCCAGGCAGGGGGGGAACTTCAGTTGGGATGTACCAGCGTTGCTGGCTTTTGTTTTTATTGTTACAAGTAAGTTGAATTTTGTTTATACTTGGAAATCATCTTAAATGTTCACCTCATGCTACTGAGCAGTTTAGTTTTAGTCTCAAAATGTCTTCAGAATATACAGGCTTCATATTTGTCTTTAATCTTTGTTCATTGTATAATACACTTTTTTGCCATTTTAAACTCCATTGGTAATTAGGGCCCTCACAGACCTGCTACTTCTTCTTTAAGAAACTCTTACATCCTCCACTCCTTACCTGTATTAATACCTGTTTGAACTGCTTATCTGTAGAAAAGACACCTGTCCACACCTTCAAGCAGTCAGACTCCAAACTCCACCATGGCCAACACCAGAGAACTGTCCAAGGACACCAGGGACCGAATTGTAGACCTGCACAAGGCTGGGATGAGCCGATCTACAATAGGCAAACAGCTTGGTGAGAAGAGAGCAACTGTTGGGGCAATTATTAGAAAATGGAAGAAATACAAGATCACTGACTATCTGCCTCGACCTGGGGCCCCGTGCAAGATCTCACCTCGTGGGGTACGAATGATCCAGTCGTTTCACACACGGCTGCAAATTGCTTCAGTGAGAGCTGAAGATCACGGCCTGGAAGCCAACACAACCACATCATCCGCAAAGAGCAGAGACCCAATCCTGAGGCCACCAAACCAGATCCCTTCAACACCTCGGCTGCGCCTAGAAATTCTGTCTATAAAAGTTATGAACAGAATCTGTGAAAAAAGGCAGCCTTAGTGGAGTCCAACCCACACTGGAAACGATTCTGATTTACTGTCAGCAATGCGGACCAAGGTCTGACACCGGTTGTACAGGGACCGGACAGCTCGTAAAAGTGGGTCCGGCACTCCATACTCCCGGAGTACCCCCCACAGGAGTCCCCGGGGGACACGGTCAAACGCCTTCTCCAAGTCCACAAAGCACATGTAGATTGGTTGAGCAAACTTCCATGCCCCCTCAAAGACCCTGAAGAGGGTGTAGAGCTGGTCCACTGTTCCACAACCGGGAAAACCACACTGCTCCCCCACAATCCAAGGTTCGACTTGATTTTTAACCACCTCAGCAACCTCAGCCCCAGAGATGGGAGAGCCAGCACCAGCTACCCCAGACTCTGCTTCCTCATTGGAAGATGTGTTGGTGGGATTGAGAAGGTCTTCGAAGTATTCCCTCCACTGCCTCACAACGTCAGGAGTCGAGGTCAGCAGCCCCCCATCCCCACTGTACAAAGTGTTGACAGTGCACTGCTTTCCCCTCCTGAGCCGCCGGGTGGTGGACCAGAATCTCCTTGAAGCCGTCCGGAAGTCATTCTCCATGGCCTTTCCAAACTCCTCCCATGCCTGAGTTTTTGCCTTAGCAACTGCCGAAGTGGCACTCCACTTAGGCCGCTGATACCCATCAGCTGCCTTTCGAGTCCCACAGGCCAAAACGGCCCGAGAGGACTCCTTCTTCAGCTTGACGGCATCCCTTACTGCTGGTATCCACCAATGAGTTCGGCGGTAACCTCCATGACAGGCACCAACGACCTTATGGCCACAGCTGCGGCTGGCCGCCTCAACAATAGAGGCACGGAATACAGCCCACTCAAACTCAATGACCCCTGCCTCACCCGGGACATGGTTGAAGCTCTGCCGGAGATGGAAGTTGAAACTCTTTCTGACAGGGGACTCCGCCAGACATTCCCAGCAGACCCTCACAACACGCTTGGGTCTGCTAGGCCTGATTGGCATCCTGATTTATTTTAAATACATCCGATACAAAGTTGATCATCGAACTGTGGCCTAGAGTGTCCTGGTGCCAAGTGCACATGTGGGCACTCCAGCAACAAAACACCACTTGCATTCAGATCGGGGGGCCATTCCTCCCAATCACGCCCCTCCAAGTCTCGTGGTCATTGCCCATGTGAGCATCGAAGTCCCCCAGCAGAACAAGGGAGTCCCCGGAAGGAGTACTCTCCAACACCCTCTCCAAGGACTCCAGAAAAGGTAGGTACTCTGAACTGCTGCTTGGTGCATGAGCACAAACAACAGTCAGGACCCGTCCCCCCACCTGAAGGCGGAGGGAGGCTACCCTTTTGTCCACCAGGGTAAACCCCAACGTACAGGTGCAAAAATCGGGGGACAATGAGCATGCCCACACCTGCTCGGCGCCTCTCACCGGGAGCAACTCCAGAATGGAAGAGTGTCCAGCCCCTCGACGCCTGAAATTAAAAACCAGTTCACTATCTGTAACAGATCTGGCTCTAAAGAGATTTTTTTTAGAGATTTTTGATGAAACCTGTGGGCAGGATGTCCAAACAGCAAGAGGAGTTCAACTGAAATAAGATGTTGCCCAGATCTTTGCTGTTAATGGGATTAAACTGTGTCATGGTGTTTAAACTGGTTTTCATGAACACAGTATGTCTGTTGAACCTGCTGCTGATGAACCAACTGCTTGTCTGATATTCTGGATTTTTTCTGTGAAGAATTTGGCAAACTCATTGCAGCCTTGGTGGAATAAAGTTCAGGTGCTGCTACTGACACAGGAGGGTTTGTTAATACGTCGACAGCAGCGAATAAGACCCGAGCTTTATGATAGTTTTTGCTAATAATGTCAGAGAAATAGGACTTCCTTGCAATCCTCAGTTGTAAATTATGAGAGTGAAGTTTCTCTTTATACATGTCAAGGTCATTGGCTGAAGCCCCTGACAAGGCAGGTGTTAAAGAGAAGACCTGGTTATACATCCCACTCATGTTTTCAACTACAACGTTCTGTGATCACCTCCATTGAGACATTAGTGTGAACAGGAACTGTACGCTCAAAGAAAACACAGTAATGATTAGACTGGCTCACATCACACACAGTAACCATGGAAACGTCCAAACCCTTGGAAATCAGTAAGTCTAGAGCAGGGGTAGCCAACGTTGGTCCTCGAGGGCACCAATCCGGCAGGTTTTCCAGATTTCCCTGCTCCAGCACACCTTACTCAAATTAAATAGATCCAACAGCCTATAAGGATCTCCACAATGACTCGTTAGTTTAAGTCAGGTGTGTTGGGGCACGGAAATCTGGAAAACCTGCCGGATTGGTGCTCTCAAGGACCAACGTTGGCTACCCCTGGTCTAGAGTGTGTCCTTTAATGTGTGTGGGCTCTGTTATATGCTGTGTCAGCCCAGCGTTGTCCAGACTTTTACTCAGGTCTTTAGTCCCCTTATCCTGAGGGTTGTCTACACGGATGTTAAAATCAACAACAATAATTACAGTCAGAATCTACACAGATTGTAGCAGCAGTTTACTCATTATAAAATGCTGTGCAGTGTCCTGGTGGCCAGTAAATTTCTATAAACATTTATCTGAGAGCGTTCAGCTGAAGAGCCACATATTCAATAGAAATAAAACTTCCAGGAGACAACTGTATAATAAATTCAAGAGCAGCTGTACTGTTATCTTGGTTTAACCAAGTTTCAGTTAAAAACATCAAATCAGTGTTGGGCTCAGTAATAAAATCATTAATTAAAAATGTTTTCCCTCTTCCACTGAGCCGCCACCTTATCGTGGTGAAGGAGTTTGTGCGTCCTGACAATCCTAGCAGCTATGTTTTCGGGGGCTTCATGCTCCTGGGAAGGTCACCCATGGCAAACAGGTGTCATAGGGAGGTACCAGACAAAGTGTGGCTCAAATCACCCCTATGCTGATGACAAAGCAAGGACCAGGGTTTCCCTTGCCCGTTCGTGGTTCACCGGGGCCCCCCTTTGGAGCCAGGCCTGGAGGTGGGGCCTTTGCCAATGGGGCCCGGTCAGGCTCAGCCCGAAAGGGTGACATGGGCCTCCCCTCCCGTGGGCTCACCACCGGCAGGAGGGCCTATAGGGGTTGGGAACAGTGTGAGGTGGACGGCTGCCAGAGGCGGGGACCCTGGCAGTCTGATTCTTGGCTGCAAAAGCTAGCTCTAGGGACGGGGAATGTCAGCTCTCTGGCAGAGAAGGAGCCTGATCTGGTCCGTGAGGTTGAATGAATCGGGCTAGATATAGTTGGATTCACCTCGATGCATGACTTGGGCCCTGGAACCACTATCCTTGAGAGGGGCTGGACCCTCTTCCATTCTGGAGTTGTTCCTGGTGGGAGGCACCAAGCAGGTGTGCACATGCTCATTGTCCCCTGACTTGGCGCCTGTATGTTGGGGTTTACCCCGGTGGACGAAAGGTTAGCCTCCCTCCATCCTCAGGTGGGGGGACAGGTTCCTGACTGTTGTTTGTGCTTATGCACCAAGCAGCAGTTCAGAGTACTGTGATGGAAATTATTGTGTGATCTTGGCCTAAATTTTATTAGAGCTGTCATAATTTGAAAACATAATTGTAATGCTTAGGATATGATGATTATGTGGCTTTTCATCATCATGTGGCCTCTTCACACTAAAAACAAAACTTACAGATGCTGGCCAGTTCTCTTGTAGCTTCCCCTTTTTCTGTCTACTAGCAGGGTGAAATAAAAGGCAAGGATCATGAACTGTCTCAAAGTTTGTCTAGTTTCATTTTATGTAAAACTCTCTCCAAATAGTTCAGTTTTACGAAGAACTCTCTCTACGTTGCCCCTAGCAACAGCTATTGATAGATATCTCTATTAAGTCATGATGATGATGATGACAGTTGGTAAAGGCGTGATCAGAAATCTATATAACTGTGTGACACTTCCTTGTTTGTCAGAGAGATCTCTCTGCATGCTTGACTGCATGATTTTTTTTTATATATTTCTCTTTGCTATAATAAATTTGTAAAAGACAGCTTGACTTGGCATCATTTTTGATTCTCCCCACGAAGATTTTTTCCAGCACAGTACCTACCCTTTTTGGAGTCCTTGGAGGGGGTGTTGGAGAGCACTCCTCGTTCTGCTGGGGGACTTCGATGCTCACATGGGCAATGACAGCAAGACTTGGAGGGGCGTGATTGGGAGGAATGCCCCCCCTGATCTGAATCCGAGTGGTGTTTTGTTGCTGGACTTCTGTGCTCGTCATGGACTGTCTATAATGAACACCTTGTTCAGACATAAGAGTGCCCACATGTGCACTTGGCACCAGGACACTCTAGGCCACAGTTCGATGATAGACTTTGTAGTCGTATCGTCGGACTTGTGGCCGGACACTCGAGTGAAGAGAGGGGCGGAGCTGTCAACTGATTACCACCCGGTGGTGAGTTGGCTCAGATGGTGGGTGAGGATGCCAGTCAGGCCTGGCAGACCCTAGCATGTTGTGAGGGTTTGCTGGGAATGTCTGGCGGAGTCCCCTGTCAGAAAGAGTTTCAACACCCATCTCCGGCAGAGCTTTAACCCTGTCCCGGGTGAGGCGGGGGTCATTGAGTCCGAGTGGGCTGTGTTCCGTGCCTCTATTGTTGAGGCGGCCAGCCGCAGCTGTCACTGTAAGGTGCCTGTCGTGGCAGTAACCCCCAAACTCATTGGTGGACACCATCAGTAATGGATACCGTCAAGCTGAAGAAGGAGTCCGGGCCGTTTTGGCCTGTGGGACTCGAGAGGCAGGTGATGGGTATCGGCGGGCTAAGCGGTGCACAAAAACTCAGGCATGGGAGGAGTTTGGAAAGGCCATGGAGAATGACTTCCAGACGGCTTCGAGGAGATTCTAGTCCACCATCATGGCTGCCGTTATACACGCAGCCTGGACCCTCCACACATCATACATCCGAAACATGAAGGTGGCATGGTGGTACAGGAGGGGCTGGGTGCCCTCCCTTTAGCTGCTCAGGTGGGGGGGTCTATGAGGGGTCTGGGGTGTAGATCTGAGACTATCATCAATCTCTCCATCATCTGCTTAGTGAATTTAAGGTGAGGGGAGGGGGGAGAAAGGAAGAGTAATGACGCCGATGACCTGTTGGGGGTTTGGTTTCGTGAAGGTCCACCTTCCTGGTTCTTGGTGCTGTTGAGGGAATTGGGGGCAAATAAAGACCTTTCCCCTTTCCTCCGCTGATGTCTCTGTTTTTGGAGGCTCCTCCTCTGGGTTTCCACTGGGTTTGGTTGGTCTATCCTGGGAGATAACTCCTCCTGGATCACAGTCTGGGCACCGAATGCAGAGGGATGACGCAGGAAGTGAAAAAGGTTGGAAGTGAACAGTTTCCCCCCTGACTTGTTAAAACTTAATCCATTTGCCTTAAAAAGATTACTGTGTTCCCAAATAATGTAAAAATTATTAATAAAATGCAGTTTGTTGTCAGCACATGCCGATATAAGCCAGTTATTCAGTGGCAGTAATCTACTGAATCTTTCCTGTCCTCTTCTGATGGCGGCACAGGTCCACTGATAAAAACAGCTGCTTTCATAGAACAGTCCAGTAAAGTCCCAGATTGTTGTTTCTCATATTTGGGTGAATCCTCTCCTGCAGGTCACTGATCAGATCCTTTGGAAAGCAGAGGACTTTGGTGTTCTTTCCATTCATCCACTGAACATCATTTACAGTTGAATCACCAATAATCAGAGGGACCTTTTCCTTTCTGACTGGTTTTTAGTCCTCACCTCGCAGTCCTGGGATAGATGGTCGTCCAGTAAGGATCCAGAGTCTTCTGATAGCGGAACAAATCTGTTCTGTAGTTCCACATTCAGGTGCGTTAGAGGTTTCTTGTCAGTCTTCCCAGTCTGGGTTGTCCAGTGCTGTTTCCTAACATGTAGAGGGTAAAAGAGGTCCTTTGTTTTGTAGGGAGTGGAGGCCAGTCGATCTCATCATAGACTTCAGCTGGCTGCGGTGGCCTGTGATACGTTGTCTTCCCTTTTCCAGAAGGCATGGTTTACTTTTTGGCTTTGCACCGAGACAGTTCCAGGGAGGGTTGTTACCCGATGGTTTTATTGTAATTCACAGAGGCTGCCTCTTTCTTGGTCGTGTTATCTGTGCCTTTTAGCCGTCTGCTAGCTTTCTCATCTCCGCTGTTTTGAATCAATGGCAAGGTTGTTTAATGTCCACATAGTCCATTTACTTCAATATTGACTTCAAGGCAGCAAACTTTCACCTTCAGCGCTGTTATCTACTCAAACAGGTCTTGTTAGTCATCTGTGGAGATGGAAGGCATCTTGCTGCTCATTAGCCTAGTGTTAGCACCTTTCCAAGTCTTAGCTTTAGCTGAGTGCTACGTGCAGGTTTTAGCTGTGTATAGGCCAAGCACACGGAGCACTGAAGATAAAAGAGCTATGAAAAAAGTCTCCAGTTTCAATCAAAAATGCTTTAGTCCCAGTGATTCATAGGTAATAAAAACCTACTGTGGTTTATTTGTAAATAAAAAAGGAAGGGAAAAAAATCTGCAAAAAATAAAAAAATCAAAGCAAAGAGCAAGCACAGCAGCAAGCAAATGTACAACGAAGCACTTGTCCAGCACTTGCTGCTCCAGAGCCGCAGGTTGAACACCCCTGATTTAGAGTTTGTAAACCAAAATTTACTATGTCCTCTTCATATAGCTGTAGGCTTTCTTTTAGAGGATACAGACATTTTGCACATAACAATGTGATTAATCATGATTAAAACTTAAAAATTCGAATCATTGCCCAGCACTATATATTTATCCTGTATATATATATATATATATATATATATATATATATATATTTGTATGTATTTGACCCACCATTCAGTTGGTCAGAAATAATTTGAAGATGCTATAAAGTGTTTATCAGAGCTGTTTAAGGTAAAAAACCCTGTGAAAGTTAAACTTTGTGTACTTGGAACTGTGTTCAGACAAACACAGAAACAAACCAAAATGCTGGACTTTGGACTTCTTCAAGCCAGGAGAGCTACTGCACTACGCTGGAGGAGTATGGAACTTCCATCTTTGGGACTCAGATTGTATTGGAAAGACTAACATATATTGCCAAAGGGAAACAGAAAGATTTTATAAATATTTGGGAACCGTATATGAGCATTATAGAAACTGGAAACAGGGTCCTCCATGAAACGAAGATGTATTTTTAGCTTTTATGGCTATTTCTGTGTTTTAATTTTGAAATATCGTATTTTGCTTTCTATACTAAAGTTTAAGTTTAATGTGTGTTTATATGTGAGTGTTGGGGTAACTGTAGCAGTTTGTAAGTTGAGATGTTTGTGTTTACATAAAAAAGAAAATCCAATAAAAAAAAAATCACAGGTATCGGATCGGTACTCGGTATCGGCACCTAAACCTAAATCTAAACCCCAGTATCAGGACTGGTATCAGACAGGAAACAATGGTATCCGAACATCTCTAATCTGGAAGGTTGTTCATCCTACAGCTAGAATTTATGAATGTTAAGACCAGTTAATGACCTGATGATTTTTTTTTTTTTTTTTTGTCGCTGGTTACTCTCTTCAGAAAAGTTATCAGGAAATATATTTTATTATTTTATTAAAGTTCCTGCTTCATACTAGATGTTATGGGACTGGATCTTTAATATAGTTAGATTATAGAAATCCAGACAATATGTCTCAGAGGTAACAAACAGAAGATACTAGGCTAGTTAGCCTTTAGCTATAAAGAGGAATGATTTAATCAATCTTATTTTGCAGTCGTGATCTTTCAGTGTAAATCCTCTAAATACTGTACAGAGGGAGCTGCTGGAGCCGTCCAGCGTGCTGCATAAAGTAAGTAAACTAGTTTGAACTAGTTAATCTTAGCAGCAGCTGTTAAGCTTTATTTTCAGGGTAAAATAGGAAATTCACAAAACTGGAGAGAACTTCTGGACTAATCTGATCCTGTTCCCGGTGGATGAGATTCAGTCCGACTCCCCCGTCCCGTCCTGTAACAAGGTTATTGAGTCCTGCCACCAGCCCATGTTTCCAGTAAATTCTGAATCTATTAATAGATTCTGTGTGAGAGAAAAAGGGAAGGTGTGTTGGCAGGCAGAATAAAACCAGATCGTGTTGGCAGACACTTGTCGGGACCGTGGTGAGGTAGGTGCTGCTGCTGTCTGATACTCAGCTGAGCTGAATGTTTGGCTGCTAATTGTTGGCCTGCTGTGTTTCTGAGCAGCACTTCCTGCTGGTTCAGTGCTGCCTTCTAGGACTTCTTCCTGTTGAGTTTTGATGGAAACATGGACTGACCAAACATCTGATCTCATTGATCAGTTTGATGACTGAACTCCAAATATTTGGTTTTTGTAGAACGCCAGGAGACAGAACTTCATGCTGGGAGTGTGTGGAAGTAGAAGCCACACGTTGATCATAATATCTTGGGTAAAAGAGTTCTGGGATCATCTGAAGTTTAGATCATCGTGTCCACATATTCAGAGCTGGTAGAAACTGGTAAAAGCTGGTAGAAACTAGTAGAAGCTGGTAGAAGCTAGTAGAAGCTGGTAGAAGCTAGTAGAAGCTGGTAGAAGCTGATAGAAGCTAGTAGAAGCTGGTAGAAGCCATGGTTAATGTTTGAGATGTTTCACTAAGTTTGATAAAGAAGATGTGTTTATGTTTATCAGTTGGTCACTCAGTTATTTTTAATCTACAACACCACTGCCCTCTTCATCTGGTCCGCCTTCTAGTACTGGGTCGTCCTCTTCCTCTGGTCCGCCTTCTGGTACCGGGTCGTCCTCTTCATCTGGTCCGCCTTATAGTACTGGGTCGTCCTCTTCCTCTGGTCCGCCTTCTGGTACCGGGTCGTCCTCTTCCTCTGGTCCGCCTTCTAGTACCGGGTCGTCCTCTTCATCTGGTCCGCATTCTAGTACCGTGTCGTCCTCTTCATGTGGTCCGCCTTCTAGTACCGGGTCATCCTCTTCATTTGGTTCGCCTTCTAGTACCGTGTCGTCCTCTTCATGTGGTCCGCCTTCTAGTACCGTGTCGTCCTCTTCATGTGGTCCGCCTTCTAGTACCGGGTCGTCCTCTTCATTTGGTCCGCCTTCTAGTACCGTGTCGTCCTCTTCATCAGGTCCGCCTTCTAGTACCATGTCGTCCTCTTCATCTGGTCCGCCTTCTAGTACTGGGTCATCCTCTTCATTTGGTCCGCCTTCTACTACCGTGTCGTCCTCTTCATCTGGTCCGCCTTCTAGTACTGGGTCATCCTCTTCATTTGGTCCGCCTTCTAGTACCGGGTCATCCTCTTCATCTGGTCCGCCTTCTAGTACTGGGTCATCCTCTTCATTTGGTCCGCCTTCTAGTACCGTGTCGTCCTCTTCATCTGGTCTGCCTTCTAGTACTGGGTCATCCTCTTCATTTGGTCCGCCTTCTAGTACCGTGTCGTCCTCTTCATCTGGTCCGCCTTCTAGTACCGGGTCGTCCTCTTCATCGGGACTGCCTTCGAGTATCGGGTCGTCCTCTTCATCAGGTCCACCTTCTAGTACCGACTCGTCCTCTTCATCTGGTCCACCTTCTAGTACCGGCTCGTGCTGGCTCGTCCTCTTCATCAGGACCACCTTCTAGTACCGGGTCGGACCTTTTTAATCCTGGTGTGATAGATGAAGCAGGTGGTGGAAACCTTCCTCAGAGGTTTTCTCCATATTAACATGACAGCATCACACAGTTGCTGCAGGTTTGTCGGCTGCATCCATGATGAGAATCTCTCGTTCCACCACATCCCAAAGCTGCTCTACTGGACTGAGATCTGGTGGCTGTGGAGGTCGTTGGAGTCCAGTGAACTCATCGTCATGTTCTAGAAAGCAGGTGGAGATGATCTGAGCTTTGTGACATGGTGCATTATCCTGCTGGAAGTAGCATCAGAAGATGCTCCACTGTGGTCATAAAGGGATGGACATGGTCAGCAACAATACTCAGGTAGGCTGTGCTGGTTAAACCAGGCCACGTTGGTACTAAGGGGCCCAAAGTGGTCCAAGAAAATCTCCCCCCACCATTACACCAGCAGCAGCCTGAAGCGTTGATCCAAAGCAGGATGGATCCATGTTTTCATGATGTTTCCAGCAGATTCTGAGCCGATCATCTGAATGTGGAGCTGAAATGGAGACTCATCAGACCAGCAATGTTTCTCCATCTTCTATTGTCCAGTGTTGGTGAGTGTGTGTGAATTGTAGCCTCAGTTTCCTGTTCTTAGCTGGCAGGAGGCACCCGGTGTGTCTTCTGCTGCATCCTGGTCCAGACAACTGCTGCTCTGGATATTTTCTCTTCTTCAGACCATTCTCTGGAAATCCCAGTAAATACTCAGACCAGCAACCATGCTACTTTCAAAGTCTCTTAAATCCCCTTTCTTCCTCATTCTGATGCTCAGTTTGAACTTCAGCAGGTCTTCTTCACCACGTCTACATGACTACTTGTTGCCATGGGATTGGCTGGTTAACAGGAAGTTGAACAGGTGGAGCTGATACGGGGGACTATGAGTTTATATAGATGCTAGAAACATGCTATCAGCAGGTAGAATATTATTTCCTATATTTCTGTTCACATTTTCTAACATGAAAATTGTTGGGGAGTAAATGTGAACCGCTTTTCATCCCCCTACTGTAAGTGAAACTCTGAACTCCAGCCTCGTCCTCCACTGTGGCACAAACACTGAAATGGTGAGCCAATAAAAAGTTGGAGTTGGATTGTTTGTGTCCAGCCAGGCAGCAGGATGTGCTGTCACAGCTTTTGTTTGGGCAACATATTTAGAACCTCAGAGACAAAACAATGTGAACGACGTCATTACAGCAGATCATGGGATGATGGGTTGACCCTTTCAAACAAGCACACAGCAACAATGTGCTCCCTCCACCCTGCTCGTCAATTACCGCAAGCTAAACTCTCCACTGTGTTGCATTCACTGACCAGTGTTATCACGGCTGACCCTGCTGCAGGAAGACAGAGAAACAAACATGGACATGCTCACAAGCGTATTGTGATTCATTTCCTGCTTTAGTTTTTTCCACTCTACCTTGTGTGGGTCTAAATTTAGCCCAGTTCAACCAACGCTGGCAGGAAAACTAAGTTGGGAAAGAATTGGAGGAAGTCTAGTGGTGGTTTAGACAAACAGACTCACACAGGGAGATCTGAGGAGTTGAGCCCAGCTTTACTACAGGAGGCTGAGAAGGACGAAGAGCTTCAGAGGTCCAGCTGGAGAGCTCCGCTGGCTGTAGCTGCTTGGATTAAACTGGCTTTTTATTGCAGATCTACATGTGGACTTTATAAAACACTGGATCCGTGAGTTGTGCAGGTTGATCTTGGTGACTGATGAGGTAAGGATGAGGTTCAAATCACTGCGTGTTGCTTCCACTTTGCACATTGATGAAAATGTATAGACTCTACTGTTTTTGTTTGTTGGTGTTTGTGTTGTTGTCTTAACTGTGCTGCATGGGAAGCCCACTAACATGAATACAATTAGTATTTATGAAGTATTCTTGCAATTTAACATAAATACATCATCTCAGTGGGTTAAATTTCCACAGTTCCCCAAACAAAAACATGTGAATTTTTGCAGGCGCTGCACAGTCAAATAAGTAAAAGAAGCCACACTAATATTTGACTGGACCTCCTTCAGCTTTGATTTGAGTGTAAACTGTAAATAAATCAAGAAACCAATGATTTATAAATCCTATCAACATATTTTATCCCCAGTAGAAGATCAACAACACATCAGATGATGAAACAGACATTTCACCATGTGATGAAAGTATGAGCTGATAGTGAATCTGATGCAGCAACATGTCTGGAAAAAGTTGGAACAGGAGCAACAAAAGGCTGGAAAAGTAACTGGTACAAACCAGAAACACCTGAAGGAGCATTTGACAACTAATCAGGTTAACTGGCAACAGGTCAGTAACATGACTGGTATAAAAGGAGCATTTCAGAGAGGCAGAGTCTCTCACATGGAAAGATTGACAGAGGTTCACCAATCTGAGACAAACTGGATCTAAAGCTGTGGAACAATTTTCAGATAAAAGTTCCTCAGGCTGATGATCCACCATCTACAATGTAAAATATCATCAGAAGATTCAGAGAATCAGAAGGAATCTCTGTGTGCCGGATGCTGGTGATCCTCTGCATTAAAAGCAGACATGATTCTCTACTGGAAACCACTGCATGGACTCAGGAAGAATTCCAGAAACCACTGTCTCTGAACACAGTTCACCCTAAAACCCAGAAATGCAGGTTAAAGCTCCATCATGCAGAGAAGAAGTCAGATGTGAACAGAATTCAGAACCAGCGCCATCATCTCTGGACCAAAGCTCATTGGTCTGAGGCAAAGTGGAAACCTGGGTGAAGATGTGAACTAGTTTGTGGAAAGCATGGACGGCGTGTCCTGCAGACTAAAGAGGAGAGGGAGCATCCAGCTTGTTATCAGTGGACAGGTGAAAAGCTGCATCTCTGATGGGATGGGGCTGCATTAGTGCCTATGGCGTGGGCAGCTTCCACATCTGTGAAGCTCCACCAATGCTGAAAAGTACATGGAGGCTTTAGAGCAACATCTGCTCCCATCCAGACAACGTCTCTTTCAGGGAAGGCCTTGCAGATTTCAGCAAGACGATGCTGAACCACATCCTGCATCCATCACAGCAGCATGGCTTCACAGGAAAAGAGTCCGGCTGCTGAACTGGCCTGCCTGCAGTCCAGACCTTTCACCAGTACACAACATCTGGAGCTTCATGGAAGCAGGAATCCAGCAACCAAGGTCCAGGACTGTAGAGCAGCTAGAATCCTGCATCAGACCAGAATGGGACAACATTCCTCTCCTAAAACTCCAGTAACTGGTCTCCTCACTTCCCAGGTGTTTCCAAATATGTTAGAAGAAAAAAGAGATGCTACACCGTGCTGAACACCACCCTGGAACTACTTTTTATACCATGCTGAACATCACCCTGGAACTACTTTTTACACCATGCTGAACATCACCCTGGAACTACTTTTTATACCATGCTGAACATCACCCTGGAACTACTTTTTACACCATGCTGAACATCACCCTGGAACTACTTTTTATACCATGCTGAACATCACCCTGGAACTACTTTTTACACCATGCTAAACGTCACCCTGGAACTACTTTTTATACCATGCTGAACATCACCCTGGAACTACTTTTTACACCATGCTGAACATCACCCTGGAACTACTTTTTATACCATGCTGAACATCACCCTGGAACTACTTTTTACACCATGTCGAACATCACCCTGGAACTACTTTTTACACCATGCCGAACGTCACCCTGGAACTACTTTTTCCACCATGCTGAACATCACCCTGGAACTACTTTTTCCACCATGCTGAACATCACCCTGGAACTACTTTTTACACCATGCCGAACGTCACCCTGAAACTACTTTTTACACCATGTCGAACATCACCCTGGAACTACTTTTTTCAGGCATGTTGTTTCATCAGATTCACTATTATATATATAGCTCATATTTTCTATCACATGGTAAAATGTCTCAGTTTCATTATCTGAAATGTTGTTGATCTTCTACTGGGGAAAAAAGATGACCTGATGAGGTTTATAAATAATTAAATTCTTATTATTTATGTTTTACGCAGTGTCAGAACCTTTCAGGCAGCAGACTGGATTTGTATTTTGATCCTTTAACAGTCCTGTTTCAGGTTATCCATGAGAAAATCAGATCCTGATAAATGTGTTTTACTTTATTTTAGCTGAGTCAAAACTTACCGGGTCAGATTTCAGTGGAATGTGGAGTTCACCATATTGTGCTGTATATGTCAAAATGAGTCCTGGTTTTGCTGCTTTGACTTCAGACTCAAAGTCCAGACATCCTGATAACGAGATTCAATTATTTATTTGTTCAGATGTTTTCCAACATGCATGTCTAAGTGTTTCCTTGTCAGTAAAAGGGTATTGATATTAGCACACAGTCATTGTTGAATTGTTAAATGTCACATCATTATTCGCCCAGACTTTCACCATCCCAGCATGCATTGCAGCTCTTTGTGGCAACAGATGAAGCATTCATCACCTCCTTGCAACGTTGTTAACACCATGCTGCAGGTGCAAACAGCCACAGCCAACAAATGTATCACCTAATCAGAATAATTTCTTCATTGGCTGTCTCCTGCGTAGCCACCGATGGAAATCTGACTCTGGATTCATTTATTCATCCCGTCAGGAGCCTGGCAGCAGTCGCATGTGGTTTTACGGAGTAACACACATCCAGTCATCTCCAAAACAAACCTGCTGACATTTTAGAAAATATCAGCCTGAATGAAAGCAGCTGTTTCTGCTTTAGTCTCATATTTATGGCTTTTTACACGTTGCACGGTTGCTTGTGTTTTGAACAGAACTGAATTGTGTTTCTTTTAAATCATCTAAAATAAACTGGCATTAGCTGGTGCAGAAAGCATCCTGGTTCAACCCTACAAGAGAAGTTATCAAAAATGATTTAATTCACTGTAGAAACACTAATAATGTTCCAGAAAGAAGTGAACCCAAAGCTTGTATATTGTTCAAAGAGTGCTTATTACGCTATAAAACCCCCTTCCTCTTTTTCTAAACTTTTCAACACAGAACAGCAAAAGAGAGACCTGGTTTCTGATTCTGGCTCTGAGTCTCATGCTAGCCCTTCTGTAAAGAGCTATTCTATCATGAAGACGTTAAGCTTTATTTTTATTGTCTCAGGGTAAAAGCTCATCCAGCCCTTTGGTGCAGGCATATGCATTTACTTTCATTATGAATGTCAACATCATGTGGAGTGTTTGATAAAAACAAGTGTCCTCAGATGAAGAGGCTGTTATCAGGCATTGGTAAATCAGCGCAATGACGAGTGAAGCCTGATGGAAAGGAAACCAGAGCACAGTGAAGAGCAGCAGCTCTGGTAATGACGTGAAACTGTGAGCTCCCCTTCCATCTGAGTGATGAACAACAAAGCATCCTCTCTCTGCAAATGTCAAGAGCTTCTGTGGAACAGTAGCCAGGGTCATTAATCTGCAGATGAACATGTGTGTCAACAGAAAGTAATAATAGCCCGTATGGGTTTACCTCGGAGCTACTGTTGGACTGTATGACAGCCGATTCATCGCTCCGTTTGAGACAAGAGTAGCACAGTTCAAACAAAGTTGAATCTCAGCTGTAATTTATGGCCGTTGCATGCGAGTGTGTTTCAGGTGTATCTCACATACATCTGATGTCATATTCTGAAAATACACAAGCTGGACAGCTAGAATGTGACAGACTGAATGACTGCAGGTTGGTTCAGAAACACATGCAGAAGCACACGAATGATAAGCTGACAAGTACAGCACTGACCTTATATGTGTATAGCAACCCCTCTTCTTCTAACAGCCATCTGTAAAAAGTAGTTCCAGGGTGACGTTCGGCATGGTGTAAAAAGTAGTTCCAGGGTGATGTTCAGCATGGTGTAAAAAGTAGTTCCAGGGTGGTGTTCAGCATGGTGTAAAAAGTAGTTCCAGGGTGGTGTTCAGCATGGTGTAAAAAGTAGTTCCAGGGTGGTGTTCAGCATGGTGTAAAAAGTAGTTCCAGGGTGGTGTTCAGCATGGTGTAGCATCTATTCTTCTAACATATTTGGAAACATCTGGGAAGGGAGGAGTCCAGTTGCTGGAGTTTTAGGAGAGGAATGTTGTCCCATTCTGGTCTGATGCAGGATTCTAGCTGCTCTACAGTCCTGGACCTTGGTTGCTGGATTCCTGCTTCCATGATGCTCCAGATGTTGTGTACTGGTGAAAGGTCTGGACTGCAGGCAGGCCAGTTTAGCAGCCGGACTCTTCTCCTGTGAAGCCATGCTGCTGTGATGGATGCAGGATGTGGTTCAGCATCGTCTTGCTGAAATCTGCAAGGCCTTCCCTGAAAGAGACGTTGTCTGGATGGGAGCAGATGTTGCTCTAAAACCTCCATGTACTTTCAGCATTGATGGAGCTTCACAGATGTGGAAGCTGCCCACGCCATAGGCACTAATGCAGCCCCATCCCATCAGAGATGCAGCTTTTCACCTGTCCACTGATAACAAGCTGGATGCTCCCTCTCCTCTTTAGTCTGCAGGACACGCCGTCCATGCTTTCCACAAACTAGTTCACATCTTCATCCAGGTTTCCACTTTGCCTCAGACCATTTAAATGAGCTTTGGTCCAGAGATGATGACGCTGGATCTGGATCCTGTTCACATCTGGCTTCTTCTCTGCATGATGGATCTTTAACCTGCATTTGTGGATTTCAGGGTGAACTGTGTTCAGAGACAGTGGTTTCTGGAAGTCTTCCTGAGTCCATGCAGCGGTTTCCAGTAGAGAATCATGTCTGCTTTTAATGCAAAAGATCACCAGCATCCAGCCTTGTCCCATGCACACAGAGATTCCTCCTTGATCTCTGGATCTTCTGATGATATTCTACACTGTAGATGGTGGATTTTCAAAGTCTAAGTAACATTTTTCTGAAATTGTTCCAGTTTTTAGAGCCAGTTTGTCTCAGATTGGTGAACCTCTGTCCATCTTTCCATCTGGGAGACTCTGGCTCTCTTATCAGCTCATATTTTCCATCAGATGGTGAAATATCTCAGTTTCATCATCTGATATCATGTTTATCTTCTCCTGGAAATAAAATATGTTGATAGGATTTATAAATCATTGTGAAACAAAAACATTCTCTAAATTCCTGAGCTTACATCTGGAGCTGAGACATGCTGATAAAAGTCTGTAGCATTATTTACGCTGTCTCTACAGCATACATATGACCAGGCAAAGCTAAAGAATTATGATGCAGGCTATTTAACACATGAGTCATCTACAACTGTATCTGTGTGTGTTTCCTTAGGATGTATGGATGCTTTATTTAAAGCTGTTTCAGTATCCAGAAGGTTTCAGTTCCAGATCTTCTGTAAACTGTGCCCCCGGCTTATTGTAGATGATCCAATCAGCTCAACCATTTTACACTCAAACCATGTCCACACAGTAAAAGAACAGCTGTTAAAAAAAGTTGAGTTAACTTAAAAAAAATAAAGCACCCGGATCCAAAGCTTTTTGAGTAAACTCATGGAAGAGGTTCTGGTGTTGTGTGAAACTAAATTAAGAGGGTAACCCAAGGTAGAACTATCTAACAAAGTTAGGACATATACTGAGGTCCTCTTATGTCATTGAACTGAAACAACTGATGGTTAAGTTGAAATTATCTAGAAAGTAGGGATGTGCACGACTAGCTAAGTATTCAAAAATCAACTGTTTTTGTTTGGAGGAGAAGCCGAAGTCTTTATAGCCTTGTGTTAAAGGCATGTTGTGGCCCATTTGAGACAGAGCTACAGACAGACACCAGCTGGTCTGAATTAGAGAGGAAGTTGTGAGAAACTTCCTGTTTAATAGTAAATATTTTGCCACCAGCTTTAGCAATAAACACCACACAGCTCTTCACGTTCCAGCAACCCCAAGTCTCGAAGCTAGCAGCTGCTGGGTAAAGAGAAGGGAGCTAACCTGGAAGCAGATGCTGCTAGCTGCTGCTGGGTAAAGAGAAGGGAGCTAACCCTCAAGCTAGGTACTGCTAGCTGCTGGCTAAGGAGAAGGGAGGTAACCCTGAAGCTAGCTGCTGGGTAAGGAGAAGGGAGCTAACCCTCAAGCTAGGTGCTGCTAGCTGCTGGGTAAGGAGAAGGGAGGTAATCCTGAAACAGGAAGGAAAACCTCCAGCTTCAGCTGCTATTTATTATTTAATTCAGACTTCCTGTGCTGCACAGTGGTTAGCACCGTTGTCTTGCAGCAACAAGGTTCCCTGCTCCCTTTCTGTGTGAGTTTTTCTCTCTGTAATGGACCGGTGACCTGTCCAGGTGGACCCTGCCTCTCACCTTGTTGCCGCTGGGGTAGAATCCAGCTCCCTGTGACCCTGAACTGAAATGTGTGGTATTGAAAATTAAATGGATGCATGGACTTTGAGTTACCCTCTTAATTTAGGTTCACACAACACCAGAACTCTTTGGGTTTACTCAAAAAGTAGCTGGATCCCTTACTTTTTAAAGTTCACTCAACTTTTTTTTTTATTTTTTACTGTTTCTGTTTTACAGTGCAGTTCCTCCAGGACTAACACAGCCAGAGTGGAGCTGAACTGTGCAGAAAAACAGCAACAAACTTGTTATTATAGATGCATTTTTCAGCTTTTCACCTGCAGATTTACCAGCTCCACATTCATGCTGTGAACCTACTGTTCTACCAAAGCCCAAAGATTCAGATGGAGTCATGTTCATGACTTCTGCAGCCATTAGAAGATGCTGGTAAACAACAAACATGGAGAGGATGTGCAATTAGACAGTGATTGTCAGGTATTAAAGAGCCAGGAAGTGTGGTAAGAAAACAAGTCTGATATTATTGTACAACCAGCAGCAGCCTGGTCTGAAGCATCAATATTTGAAGAAACACATTTTCAGTGGATTTCACAAGTTACATTACATGTCCAAATGGTCAGCATTTATCTGAATTATTCATGCTTTCTGAATATGCATTCAAATGTTTAGGCCAGAGGCCATGAAGACACTCAGAGGCTCTTTGGCTCCACATCCCTCTCTGTCCATCTGTTTGTCTGCTGACTCAACACCATCTTCTTTTAAATGGAACAATAGAGCTAATCTATAGTCGATTCTACCTGGCTCAGACTCTCCTTTCCTGTAGTCTCATCAGGCCAGTTGATCTGTGAGTCGGTAAATGAAAACAGTTAAGGTCCATTTATGCTCGACGCAGAAAACAGAGATGCAGATGGAGGACAGTTTCGTCCATCTTCTACGTTGGATACGCATATAATTCAGGGACGTGATGCGACGCTTGATGTAGCAGACGAAGTAATACCACTCTGAACTCAGCACTGCCCGCTAGTGGAGGAATTGACTTAACAACCATGGCAACACATAATACGCATGGAAGTATGAGGACAAGGATGTATGACAGCATTTAAAACTGATGTTGCTATTTATGTATGTGAGGAAACATGGGCCTTTGGACTTGGCATACAGAGAATCAGGCACAGGGTCACTGTCAAGGGTCAATCAGTATATGATGCAGAAAAAAGGTCTAAAATAAGACTATGGCAGCGGCTACAGACTTGATAGCAAATGAGTGGGCTAGTTAAAGCCTCATTTCTGCTGCCTTTAATAGTCATTCATTCATTATCTTGACCGCTTGTTCTGTTACGGGCCGCAGGTGAGCTGTAGTCTATCCCAGCATTTTAACAGGTGAGAGGCAGGGTACAGCATGTACAGGTCACCAGTCTGTCGCAGGGCCAACACAGATAGACAAACAACCATTCACATGCACACTCTCTCCTAGGGAGAATTTAGAATAACCAATTAACCTAGCATGCAAGTCTTTGGGTGGTGGGAGGAAGCCGGAGAACCTGGAGAGAACCCACGCATACACAGGGAGAACATGCAAACTCCACACAGTAAGGCCACCACCCCCCAGGTTCAAACCTCCCCCCAGCCGAGGCTCGAACAGGCGACCTTCTTGCTGTGAGGCTGCGGTGCTAACCACCACACCACCGTGCAGCCCCCTTTAATAGTCAAATGTTGTCTAACGTCACATGCTTCCATGCATCCCTTACGTTAGCATGGTTGTTAGCCACCAGAGGGCAGTTCAGAGTTTTGATGTCAGTTCAGACAATAACAAACATGGAGATGATGGAGAATCATGATAGAGGCAGAGCAGTAGACGGAGGTGGTCTGTGAGGATATTAAATACTTCTTGGGTTCTTCTTTGTTTCTTTCACTTGTTGCTCACCAGCTACACTGCTCAACACTGCCTCCACGGTTTCTTGTGGTACTGCTCCATTTGCTTCAACTGGCTATGCATCCGAAAGTTCTCTGAAAACGGGCTGAGATACAAACGTAAAGGATGAAGCAGAAAGACAGAACCTGAAAAAATAAACCTCCATCAGGACCAGAACCAGGAAGGAAAACCTCCATCAGGACCAGAACCTTGAAGGAAAACCTCCATCAGGACCAGAACCAGGAAGAAAACCTCCACCAGGACCAGAAACAGGAAGAAAACCTCCATCAGAACCAGAACCATGAAGGAATAACTCCATCAGAACCAGAACCAGGAAGCCAGAACCATCTCCCTGGACCAGTTGGGGGTGGAGAGGACAGGAAAGAGGGGATACCTGCAGAGAAAGAAGAGAAACCCAGAAAGTGTCATGTCATCCCTTCATGGTGGGCTTTCTTACCTGGGAAGATGTGATAGTTCTATTTCCAAATGCATTGAACACGGAGGATTAACCGCTTAATGCCTGAATTTATTTACAAAAATATCAAAACAAAATAGATACAAAACTAAACAAGAATAAAATAAAATTAAATATTAAATAATTTAATAACAATTGATAGATAAAATATTTTGAAAATAAATACAAAACTAATAGTAGATAGCTATAAATAAATAAATAAAATAATTTATTAGATAAATATGTACTGGGTCTGGCAATGGGAAAGAATTTAACCAACTTTTATCAGTCATTTTTATTAAAGCCCACACAAAATCAGAAACTTTATGTCTCTGTTATAATTTACTTCCAGGGACACTGATGGGTGATAATAAAAGCAAACTCACCATGAGAAGATGAAGGCGGGGTTCATCACGGATGCAGAAACAAACACAGCTTATTTAAAGCTAATGAAGGACTGTGGGACTAGCAGGAATAATGACAGGCACATGAACACACTGCCACAAACACAGAGGGAGATCTGCTTATGCAATCCTGCCAGCTGTTTGAACATCTGTCTGTATCAGCAAAGTCCAACCTGTTCAGTCTCTTCTGAACATCGTCTTCATTCCCAGACCGGGTCACATTTCTGTCAAGCAGCTGCTGGAGTTTAAATCTGACCTACAGGTCAAATCTCTCAGCTGCAGCAGGATCCATTCCTACATCACTGCTGGGGTTTCAGGTGTGTATCATCTGAAAAAGGGAAACATTTAGCCATTAAAATCCAAATATTTTTTATCAGGACTCAATCAGAACAGAGTGTTATTAAAGAAATACACGTGAACTCAAATCACAAAGTTCTACATTATTCATATAATTTAATCTCAGTCTGAAGGCTGGGACTAGAATCAGCGTCAGTGGAAGATCCTGACGACTTGTGTGTGAAGTCACATGGCAAGCTGCTGCTGCTCCAGGCTGCTGTGTTTACCAACAGGAGGCGGAGGCTGTGGAGGAGGTCAGAGCGGAGTACGCTCCACCATGGGAGTCGGTCTGAGCTGGTCAGCCTGCAGCAGCAGCAGCACTTTATCACTGCATGGACCATATTTAGTTTGGATAAGAGCCCACATGCTGCTGTTTGAGCGGTAAGAGCGGATTCTGTTATTTTGTAGTTCCTCAGATTTCTTGTTTACTCTAAATAATCTTGCAGAAAGAAGCTCAGTGCTTAGTTTGTTTTCCTTCGTAGTGTTTCCGAAGAGCAGATCTTATGTTTACAGCCCAGCACTGGCTGTGTTTGGACCAGTATCCTCGCTATGGCTTTGTATTTGTATTAGACACATTTACCTTCTGTGTGTGTGTGTGTGTGTGTGTGTGTGTGTGTGTGTGTACCCCTCAGCCATGCATGTCATTGGACATGAGGACAGAATAATGCATGTGTGAACGAGCGCCGCAGACACTGTGACCCATTGTCAAGCAGAACAAGCACAAGTTCTGCTAAAGGGCACCGCTGATTAGAACATGTGCAGCTCAGCGGTGAATCCAGAAGCAGGAGAAACACAGCAGCAACTGACATATAACACGTTAATGTTTGAAACACCATGCAGGCGATGTGATGTCCACACTTTCAGTTTCAGAAAGGCCTCTTTGTTGTTGGCTTGTCGGTGTGTCACGCTGTCATGAACTTGTCATGATTATCCTCTTCTTACTTTTACTCTCCTCACATATTAATTCATAGCTTCAGCTGGAAAAGTAACTTGACTGTTTACAAATCCCACTCCCCTTCGAGACCAAGTACGCATGGAAAAGTTCAGGTGTTTATTTAAGTCGTGTGATCACAGAGCCTCAAACAGCAGGCTTATTTATGCACAAAGAAGCGTTTGAAAAACATCAGTTACCTGAAAGTGCAACTGATGTTTGAGAACAGGAACTGAATCCTTGAAGGGTCAAATTTAATCTCATAAAGGGTAAATAAGGCAGATAAATGTCTGCTGCTATTAGCACCTGAAGGCTAACGGTCCCAGGAATGACTTAAGGTAGTCCTAGGAATGAGCAAACTAGTCCTAGGAATGAGTAATGTAATCCTAGGATGAGTAAAGTAATCGTAGAAATGTGTAAAGTAATTGTAGAAGTAAAGTAGTTCTAGTAAAGAGTAAAGTAATTCTAGGATGGGTAAAGTAGTCCTAGAAATGAGTACAGTAATCCTAAGAATGAGTAAAGTAGTCCTAGGAATGAGTCAAATAATTCTAGCAATAAGAAAAGTATTCCAAGGATGAGTAAATTAATCCTAGGAACAACTAAAGTAACTGTAGGATAGGCAAAGTAGTTCTAGGAATGAGTAAAGTAATCCTAGAAATGAGCAAAGTAATCCTAGGAAAGTAAAGTAACTGTGGTACAGTAGAAGGTAAAAGTGAACCTGAGCAGTTTTCCAGGTGTTTAATAGGTGTTATGCAGGTAAATATCTCAGGAAGATATCTGCCAATAATGATGATGATGATGATGATGATGATAATGATGATGATGATGATGATGATGATGACGACGACGATGGACTATCAATGGTCAGAGTCAGGAGGATCCAGGGATAGCTGCCACATTCACCTTAGAAACACCATGAGGATCCAGAAAGAAGTGAAGCCCAAGATAGTCTATGATGGGAAGAGTGAACCCTTCACTATAAACCTTCTTCATTGCCATGGAAACCAGCAAGACCTTCATGGTTCATGTCAAACAAAGGCAGAGTCATAGGAGAACATGTTAACAGAGTTTTTAGAGCTGGAATCAAATTTCACCACAAACAGCAACAGTAAGACCTGGTTCTGGTTCTGGCTGCTAGCTCCAGAGTTTCTGTCCCACCGTGATGAGACAGACGTCTCTGGAACCAGCAGAGTCTCTGCTGTCATGTGACTCCTGGTTTGTGTGGAGAAATTAGCAGAAGCTCTAAAGTGGACAGAGCTGTTCTGGTTTCTACATTCCCATAAAACTGCTGGGGTCTGAACTGTGTTTGGTTTGGATGATGATGCTTGGTGGAGTCTTTTAGCTGAGTTTCTCCTTGTCATGTTGGTATGCTACATGTTAGCATCGCTGCGTCCTTGTGTTTGCTAACATCTTCTGTACAGGCTAGTCAATAAAGAGTCAAACTTTTAAAACCTGAGACCCCCCTCCCCAATGGGGGGACTTTAAAAACAGCAGGTGTCAAACTCAACCAAAATGTCCACTTTAGAGACTAGTCCTAAACTATCTGGACGTAAACCTCTTTAATTTTGTTTTGCTTCACTTGATCAGAGTTGCAGAGATATTATTCCCATATTGTGCTGTGATCTGATAGAGGTTTACATCTGCAGCTGCATAAATCCAAAGAGATATTCAGAGTCAGATCGTGTTTGCTTTAGGCAAATCTGATTTTTTTTTCATTTGTGCTATGTACCATCTTCATTTATTCGTCATCAGTAACACATATACTGATATTTACACATCTTGTCTGTGGGCTCAGTATAAAGTCATAAAGATGTTGCAGCTGTAAATGAGTGTTTACAAATCATTTCAGAGTTTATCAAATTTATCATCCTGCAAAAAAATCTGCTGGAAAAATTCCAGTTTAAATGTTCAGAAAGGCTCTGCATGGCTGTAAAGAAGACTTGTATTTGTGGAAAATAATGCAAGTTCTTTTGCAAACATCCTGTCCAGTCTGTGAGACTCTGAAGTTGCATCTGAGAATTTTGTCCCTGTCTTTTTACTTTTATCTTTTTTTTTTTTTTTTTTTTTTTTTTTTTTTAACTTGTCCTGTCCAGCATCATAGCAAGCAAAATGATAATCTGGTTGCTGTATCGTGTTGAACAAATTTGCTCTACCAAGGGGAGGCCTATGGGTAAGGCTCCTCTTGATAATGTGATTAATGTATTTATTTATTTACTTTGAATCATGGAATCTATGTAATCTTGCTGGACCTGACCGGAGGGGACAGAAAAAGATGGAAAACAGCAAAAAAAGAGCAAAAGGGAAAGAAGAAAGGAGACAAAAAGATCACAGACAGAAGGAAAACGTCCCTTCAATCCACACCATCACCAGATAACAAACTGTTACACCTGTACATGAACACACCAGAAAACTTCCTACAACTTTTATAAAAGCAGAAACACACACACAGAAAAAAACAAACAACAAAAAAAAAAAAAAAAAAAAAAAAAAAAAAAAACAGGGCTGCCAGTCATTAAGAGTTTTTAAATAATAACCAAATCAAATCAAAAAGACATAACAGCGACCAGATACTAACTCACAGGAAAAATACAATTTTTTTTTTTTTTTTTTTTTTTCCTTTCCCTTTAATAATTATCGCTTAATATTAAAGACCCACTAGACAACTCAGTGACTGTGTCAGCATGCAGAGCATGAGAAACAAGGAATGATCAGTGATGAAGAGCGGCGTGTGAGATCATGCAAATGCGACCTCGCCTCCACGGAGGCCAGAGGCAGACCAGGGCCTGGGCCGGGCCCTCAGCAGCAGACCCGGAGCACCAACCCATGCCACCCCACCACAAAGACAACTCCAGCCCCACCCGAAGGGCGGCAGAGGAGAGCCCCAGCAAGAGCCCCCCACAGTCCCGGGGCACAGGCCCCAGTGGGCCAAGATCAGCAGCCGCCAGCCCCGCCAGGGACCGGCCCACCCAGGGCAGCCCAAGCGAAGGGCCCAGGGCCCCAGGAGCCCAGAGGCGGCCGCCCCACCCCCCAAAGGCAGAGGGCCCGCAACATGCCCAGGAGGACCAGGCCCCCCCAGACAGCCACCTGGCGTAGGCCAGCACACACCCCGATGTTCCAGCCGCACACCCCGGGAACCAGGGTGCTATCGGCCCCCTCCCCCCACTCCCCATCTACTTCAACCTGCATCCCATATAACCCCACACTCACACCCTCCCCCGTGCCGCACCCACAATCGCTCACCACCACACAATCACGCCACACCCAACCCTCCCACCATGCCCCGTGGGGGACACCCCAGGCGGACCAGCGGACAGCGGGCCCCAACCCCCATAGAGCCAGCAGCCCACCAGCGCAGCCATCCCGGGACCCGGCCCCGGGGCAGCCCCCCCCCCCCCCCCCCCCCCCCAGCCACACACAGGAGGAGCAGGGGCGTAAGAGGTCCCCAATACCCTCTCCCTCCCCGCTCCTGACTGTTTATGTAGTGTGTGTTGTGTGCAATTAAAATTGAGGGGCAGTGACTGCAATGAGCCGCGAGCCGGGCCACCTAAGTGGCCCCGCCCGCCATGCACCGCATGCCATGCCCCCCAGGTGTTGTTTGTGTGTTGTGTTTCTTGTGTTTTGGTGTCTTGGTGCAATTAAAACTGAGAGGCGAGCAGCCATGGGGTGCATCCAAGGAGACCACTGAATGGTCTCCTCCGTTCCACCCCGCATGGCTCCACGCCTCCCAACTCCCTAAGTGTGTGTGTGTGTGAGACAGAGAGAGCGGGAAGTAAGAGGGGTCCGGGGATGTACGTCCAGAGGGAAGCAAGACAGGGCAAGACAGGCCAGGAGAGGCCGCCCCCCACGACCGGGCCATTCAGGGACCGCAGCCAGTGAGCCGCCACCCACCCCAGAAAGTTCCCACCCTCCCACACCCCTAACGGGGAATGAGAGGATGGGGACAGCGGCAGACCCACGGCCCACCACCCCCAGGCCTGCCCAAGCCCCCCCCCCACAAGTGCACTTAACCCCGCCCCAACCACACACAGAAACACATGCACACACCTATTTCCTTGCATACTCCTACTCATCATAACTCACCTATGCCCTCTCAGCCCCACCCAAAAAATTTAAACACTCGCACAGCATCCAACCCTCCCACTCTCACTCCCCAGACACACCCCCACTCATCCTAACACATGCATACGCACGCACACAAACATACCCCCCCATTCACACAAACATCCACAGTATAGACACACACACAACATACAAGCATCCCTGTCTCACACCCCAGCACCTCCCCCTATAATCCCCCGAATCCCACTCAGCCCTCCTTCAAAACCCTGTACCCCCCCTGCCCCCGGGCCATACCCTGGGTCCCAGGGTGTCAACCAGACACCAGGGCATGCACCAACCCACACCATGGCAGCACATCCGGGCAGGCCCAGACCCCAGGCACATACGGAGCCCACCACCCCAGAGGGAGGAGGACCACCCCCAGGCACCAGAGCCCAGAACCCCCACCCAGCCCGCCCCAGAATAGCCCGGCCACCTGGCTCAGGACCGACGCCCACCAACCCAGGCACCACCAGTGGCCTCACCCCCCGCCACGAGACGACTCCAACTGCTGGCCCCCACAGCCCCCGACGGGGACAGACTCAGAGCCACCCCCACCGCAGAGCAGCCCGGTCCCGCATCACGGGCAACCACAAAGAACCCGCAACCACCAGTCACTCCTGGCCATTTCTCAAACCCCCATAACAACGAGGTCACAGTCCTCCACCTACACTAAGTGATGGAACTAAGCACAGGGGACCAGAAGGAAGGAGATTCAGCCGAATAGTTATTTAAGGAGGCAGACATTGTCTCATTACTGATGTGGTCAACTAAGAGATTCCTAAACTGCTGAATACACAGATTATTTTTGTTTTTCCAGTTCACAAGGATAGTTTTCTTTGCGATGCATAATGCTGTGCGTATCATGTGTGCAGAGTTAATTGCCATATTAATGTCACCCAAGTCACCTAGTAGACATAGTGCGGGGATTATAGGAATATTACATTTAAACCATGTTGACATGTCCACACATACCTGAAGCCAGAACCTGCGGACAGGTGTGCAGGACCACAAGGCATGGAGGTAGTTATCTGGTGTGTTTTCATTGCAGTGTGTGCAGATGTTTGATTGTGACAGACCCATCCTGAACATCCTTTGTCCTGTATAATGAGTTCTATGCAGAATTTTGAATTGCATTAGTTGCATATTTGAATTTTTAGTCATTTTAAAGGTGTTTAAACATATTTGTGACCATTTATCTTTATTAAAGTTACTGGATAAGTCACCCTCCCATTTTGAAGTTGGAAGACAGATTGAGTCTTCTAGTTTAGATAATAGTCTATATGTTTTTGATAATAGCTTTGGGGCATTGAGATTCATGAATTCTGCCACCCTAATAGGTAGCTGTAAGTTTAATTGATTAATGGTATATTTTTTACATATAATAGATTTAAGCTGGTGATATTCTAAAAATGTTTTGCTACTGATTCCATATTGTGAAGTGAGAATATTAAATCATAAGAAGTTTCCATTTTCTATTATATGTTCTAACTGTTTTATTCCTTTATTTTTCCATTGAGTAAAATTGATAAGCTTTTTGTTTTGCAGGATGTCAGGGTTGTTCCAGAGGGGTGTAAACTTACATGGAAAAAGTGAGGATTTGGTTATTTTTAGAAAATGCCACCAAGCCACTAAGGAGGAACTGATATTGATGCTTTTAAAACACTTATGTGTTTTGATGGTTGAGCTGATGAATGGCAGATCAGAGATAAACACATCCTCACACAATGCTTGCTCTACATCTAACCATGTTTCATCCAGACTGCTAGGTTTAAGCAATTTGGAGATATACTGCAGCTTGTTAGCTAAGAAAACATGATTAAAGTCGGGTAGCTCCAATCCGCCTCTATCTTTAGTCTGTTGTAAAGTTTTTAGACTGATACGTGAAGGCTTATTTTTCCATAAAAATTTAGATATATGTGAGTCCAGTGACTTAAACCAACTGGAGGATGGTTTAGTGGGTATCATTGAAAACAGGTAGTTTACTTTAGATAGAACCATCATTTTAACTGTGGCAACCCTCCCCATGAGTGATATGGGTAAGCGCCTCCACCGTGAGAGATCATCCTCTATTGCTTTAAGTAGCTGGACATAATTTAGCTTTGTTAGTTCTGATAGCCTGGGGGAAATGTTTATGCCTAGATATCTAATGTTTCCAGACTGTATTGTAGTATTGGGTATGTTTTGTAGGTCACAGTTGATGGGCATAATAATAGTCTTAGACCAGTTAATAGAGTATTCAGATATTGATGAGAATGTGTTAATAAGTGTGGTTGTCTGGGGGAGAGATGTCGGTGAGTTCTGGAGGGAAATTAATACATCATCAGCATAAAGACTTATCTTGTGTTCTATATTTTTAGCATGGATTCCTTTAATCTCTTTATTTTGTCTTATGGCAGCAGCTAGGGGTTCAATAAAAATAGCAAAGAGTGATGGAGAGAGTGGGCAGCCCTGTCTGGTGCCTCTCTGCAAACAGAAGCTTGGAGAGGTTTGATCATTGGTCTTCACACATGCATTTGGGTTGTTATATAATATCTTTATCCAATCTATGAAAGATGACCCAAACCCAAATTTGTTCAACGTTGCAAATAAAAATTTCCAGTTTACTCGGTCAAACGCTTTTTCTTCGTCTAAAGAAATTACTGTGGATTCCAGATTATGTAGAGTAGAATAATCTATGATGTTAATTAATCTACGCATGTTAGTAGAGGAATGTCTACCTTTAATAAAGCCTGTTTGGTCAGGATGTATTATTAGAGGGGTTATTTTTTCTATTCTTCTGGCCAAAGCTTTGCTAATTATTTTGAGATCTACATTTATAAATGAAATTGGACGGTAACTGGATGGAAGTGTCGGGTCTTTACCTGGTTTTAATAGTAGAGTAATATTGGCTAGGTTCATATTTGAAGGTATTTTTTGTTTTTCCTTTATTTCTAATATCATATTGTAGAAAGTGGGTGCCAGCATTGTCCAGAATTCTTTGTAGAATTCTGCTGGGTAACCATCTGGACCTGGAGCTTTATTGTTGGGCATATGCTCGAGAGCTTCATGGAGTTCGCCGACTGAAAGGGGGGAATCCAAGACCATTTTATCTTCATGTTTTAATTGTGGAAGATTGATGTTACTAAGAAATTTATCAATATTGTCATCTGTTGTAGTTAGTTGCGATGTATATAATGTTTTATAGAATTCTTTGAAAGTGTTATTTATCTTGTCAGGGTCGTGGCTGATGTTTCCTTCTGGATCTCTGACAGAGGAGATGGTTGTTTTCTCCTTATTTGTTTTTAACTGATTAGCCAGGAACCTTCCAGATTTATTTCCATGCTCAAAATTCTCCAAGCGAAGTCTTTGCACCAAAAATTGCGTCTTTTTATCTATTATTTCATTAAATTCAAGTTTAGCTTTCCTTATAGCATTTAGTGTGTGTTCTTCTGGGGAGACATGGTAAGCTCCTCTAAGGATTTAATTCTGAGTTCTAACTCTGAAATTCTCAAAGTTTCCTTCTTTTTCTTATGAGAAGAAAAGGAAATAATTTTCCCTCTCATTACTGCTTTTCCTGCTTCCCAAAGAACACTTGCTGAAGTTTCTGGCAAGTCGTTATTTTCTAGATATAAGGACCATTCTCTTTTGAAATAGCTGATAAACTCAGGATCTTTAAGTAGTGACGTATTAAATCTCCAGTTTCTAGTTGCTGGTTTATTGCTCTTACTTCTCAGAGTGAATGATACTGGTGCGTGATCACTAATGCTAATAGGATGGATCTTGATTTCTGACATGTCATTCATCAGCGAGCTGCTAGTTAAGAAATAATCTAATCTAGAATAGGAATGGTGAACTGAAGAGAAGAAGGTGTATTCTCTTAGTGTGGGATGGTGAGAGCGCCAAGCATCACAGAGACCAAAATCCTTCATGTACTGTTTCACAGTTTCTGAGGATTTCCAGACTCGATGAGCTCCTGTGGTACTTTTTTTCTCCAGTATAATGTTAAAATCACCTCCTACAATTAATGTGTTATCTGAGTGACCATAGAGTGAGGCGAAGACGGAGTGAAAGAAGGATGGATCATCAACATTTGGACCATATATATTTGCGATACATAACTTAACATTTTTAATAGATAATGTAATTATTATAAATCTGCCTTCTGGATCTATGATTGTATTATCTATATCAAAATTTAACCTTCTATTAACAAGAGTTGCTACTCCTCTCTGCCTAGAATTATAACAAGCTGAATACACGTGTGGAAACTGGGTTGTTGAGAGAAGATCTATTGTTGAGTTTGATAAATGAGTCTCTTGGAGTAATATTATATCTGCTTTCATTTCTTGCAAACGGTTAAAAATGTTTAACCTCTTTTCCCTTGTGCCAGCTCCACGCACATTCCAAGTGACAAATGTGAGTTCGTTCATGAACCAACCACAGAAATGAGGGCTATATGCATATTACTGAAGCGTGTGTGCGTGCATCCCACTGCTTCTCTGCGTGCATGTGTATGTGCCTGTTGGTTGTGACAGTGATGTATGTGCACTTGTGCTGTTCTGTGTGTGTTCCTGTGAATCGTGAAAAGTGCTGATGTGTATATAATACAATGACAAGTGTTACCGGTAACCGTTAAAGGGTCGGAGAGAAGAAGTGTAAAGAGTGAAAAGAGCGACAGTGCCAAATGAAAAAAGTAATTTAAAAAACTCATCTGTGCTGAGAGCAGTGTAGTGGAGACGGGCAGTGGATTTACTGTTAACTAAATTATCTTTTATGGCAGTTTTATGGATATAACATGATCTAGTGAGAAAACAGGAAAATTAAAGCACATACCAAGTCAGTAGAGCCACGGAGTGATGTCCGGGTCGCGGTACAGCTGTCCATTAATAAATAATTTATCCACCGCGATGACAGCGCGAGCACCTTGCGTGATGAATTTCCTCCTGATGGGAAACAGGACTCTCCGTCGGTCCAGAATGTCTCTCCTTTTTACTTCTATCTGATTGGATGGTGCCTAATCAAACTGTCCAATCAGAGAGCAGTCAGCTTCCTGTCCTTCCACACCGCTACAGGCTCTTAACATGGAGTAGAGACATTTTAAAGATGGATGGTGGTCCGACTGTGTCTCAAAGAGAAGATGATAAACTGATATTTCTCAGTCAGAGACTCCAGATGCTCTCTGCAAACCACCTCTTTCACCTTCTAACTTCTTACATTTTCCACAAATACAAATCTGTTTAACAACCGTCCTTTCTGCACATTCACAAACTTGAATTTTTCAGGCAGATTTTGTTTGCAGGATGACAAACTTGATTCACTAACACAAAATGAAACAGCTGGTAAAGACAAAGTTGAGGCGTAAATGAAAACCCTCCTGCTGTCTCTGCTTTCATACTCAGGATTTTAAAACAACTGAAATCCTAGGAAAGCCTCTTATTGACATTATCAGCCCTCAATCAGAGACTGAAATACCAACAGTTAAGACTCTTAACCAGCAATCACAGATTTCACATAATGAACATCGTAGGGCAGGGCGACATGACCCTAATTTCATATCTCCATATTTTTACCTGAATCACGATATACAATATATATCTAGATATAATCTTTTCTGTCAAGTAACCAAAGAGACAGTTTTAATTTACAGCCCTGAGCTCTAAATACACTTTTATTAAGAATCAGCAGCACATGTGCATTAAAACAGCTGACTGAAATTAAAGTAGCTGTAAGTTAACGGTAGAATTACAGAATTTTCATTTTCTCCTGCAGTCCCCCCTCTCTCTCTACCACACTTATGGTGCATTCCCATTCTCCTCAGAATTCCGAGGAATTTTTGCCAGAAATGACTAAGTGAAGTTGTTTTTCCGAGTAGTGAGCTCATAAGTTTTGGAGATCCCCGCGATTTCAGATTTAAAGATGGCTGCACTTAGGAACTGTTGTAGTCCATAGTTGTCTTTATTAAAATGATTTGTAATATATTTAATGTCCGTTAAGTTTGTACAGTAAACAGCAGCGAGTTGTTATCAAAAAAAAAAAAAAATCGATAACAATTACTTTACTGGACTACAATAACGTGTTTTTCTGCATTACTCGAGCCGTGTTTGCCTATGTGTAAAGCTCTGATCTGTTTTAAGTGATATGCTACTGCCTGTGTGTGTTCTTGCTTGGACACGTTGCCATAGAGATCGATTTGCGTGACATAGCCTTAACAAGCAGCCGACCCGCCTAAACAAGCAGCCAACCCGCCTTAACAAACAGCCAACCCGCCTAAACAAGCAGCCGACCCGCCTAAACAAGCAGCTGACCCGCCTTAACAAGCAGCCGACCCGCCTAAACAAGCAGCCAACCCGCCTTAACAAACAGCCGACCCGTCTAAACAAGCAGCCGACCCGCCTAAACAAGCAGCCGACCCGCCTTAACAAGCAGCCGACCCGCCTAAACAAGCTAAGCTTTTTTCAACATTTTCATATATGTGGTTAATTAATCATTATCACCAGAAGTGGCTGTTGTTGTCATGGTGACATTTTTACACTTGGTTTGTGATTTTCGAGTCTGTCGCCTTATTTATTTAGTCTGAATGGAAGTTTTGTTCCACAATGACAGAACTTGTTTTCCTGGTCATGCTCCTGATTAATAACAAACGTCTGCTTTTCTTTTACATACTGATTTTTTTTTCTGATTGTGTGTGAGCATGCTCTTTCAGGAGTATTAAAATCAAATGTGTCTCTTTATTCATGTTTGCAAACGGCTTTAATATCAAATATGTGGTATGAAAGGTAATAACATTGGTGTTGCAGTTTCTCTGGCCTTCAGAGTAGCCGTGGAGGTAGGAACATTTTCCCACCCAGTTTGGTTTTTATAAATCCCAGAAGTTGACTAGAACTGGTGCATGCCAGTTTCTGTACATACACCAGTTTAGAAGTAAGGATCCTGGTCTCTTCTCCTGCTGCAGCAGACTTTGCCTTATTTGCTGCAGGTGTTACGAGTTTTTCTTTTTCCAGCTTTGTCCTGCAGCCACTGCTAGACTTTATAGAATAAAACAAGACGGTTAGAACTTATTTGAGTTTTTAGTCTTTTATTTGACTTTACAGACCATCCATCCATCCATCCATCCATTCATTTTCTGCTGCTTATCTGGGTCAGGTTGCAGGGCAGCTGTCTAAGCAGGGAAACCTAGACTTCCCTCTCCCTGGCTAAATTCACCAGCTCATCCAGGGGGATCCCAAGGTATTCCCAGGCCAGCCGAGAGATGTAGTCCTTCCAGCGTGTCCTGGGTCTTCCCCGGGGCCTCTTTTTGGTGGGACATGACCGGATCACCTCACCAGGGAGACGTCCAGGAGGCATCCTAACCAGATGCCCGAGCCACCTCATCTGGCTCCTCTCAGTGTGGAGGAGCAGCGACTCTACTCTGAGCCCCTCCCGGATCACCGAGCTTCTCACCCTATCTCTAAGGGAGAGCCCGGCCACCCTGCGGAGAAAACTCATTTCGGCTTTTTGTGTTTGCGATTTTGTTCTTTTGGTCACTACCCACAGCTCATGACTATAGGTGAGGGTAGGAACGTAGATTGACCAGTAAATCCAGAGCTTTGCCACACACACACACACACACACACACACACACACACACACACACACACACACACACACACACACACACACACACAAAAGAGAAAAAAAAGACATAAATAACATGTTACATGATGTCCCTTTGAATTTTATATCAAAGAAGATTTGACATGAAAACGAGTTCAGAATTACAGCTGACATGAGGAAAATATGAGCATGTGGTTCTGGAGACAATGTGGAACCAAATTAACTATAAAATACTGTTTACCTACTGTTAAGCCTCAGCTGCTGAACGCTTATGATTTATAGACGTTAGCTTGTGTTTGTTTCCTGTCTTAGAGGATGTGGAAACTTTCGTTTCGTCGATTCGCATCAACTGGGGTTTAGAAGTGAGTATACACAATGCTGACTGAAGAAAAGTTGACTGGGCTACACCACTGTCTCTCTCTCTGACCACCTTTCTATTCAGCTTCTTTCAAACAAAGGCCATAATGTGTTTTTAAAAAAGAAAGAAATGCTTCTCAACAACTATGAGTTTGACTCAGGACACCTTGTTTATCATGGACCTGTTTAGGAGAAAAAGTCATTTATAAAATCAGCCTTTTAATCATTTGTGATATCATGTAAAGTGGATTAAATTGAATAATTATTACTAATCGTTGTGTTCCATAAAGATTCAATAACTAACTGATCATTAGTTAGAAAGTCTAAAACTCTACTATGTAGAGTTGTAGCTGAAGAAGCCTCTGTCTGAACACTGTTGTTTTCTCACTGTGTTGTGTAGAGCTGTGGTTCCCAATGTTGGGTCCCTGAGGCTTCGACTGTTCAGATCCAGTGTGATTTAAATGAAGTCCATGTCCACACATAGACGAGATGAGGAGGATTCACTTCACATGGAAGCAGAGTTCTGGGAGCCTGAAAACACTTTGCTTCGTTTTATTAATGAGACGTGTCTGAGAAACGCCACTGTGCAGAGGATTCGTATACATTTCTTTTTTTTAAAAAAGTAAGCCAAAATGTTGTTAATTTGCTTAAAGGAAAGCATTCAGCCAGAATGCATCATTTATGGTGAGAAGCAGCTAATAAAAAACCATAATGGTCTCAACGTGGGGCGGGCGGCAGGTCCACAGCTTTCTGGTAGTTGCATGAAGGGGTCCTCTGGGAAAATAGTGTACTTCACTGATGTAGAGCAGCTTGTGCAGCATTCTTCTCTGGACAGTCAGCTCCAGGATCCAGATCAGTTCCCAGAACAGAACCAGAACTTCTGGATCAGTTTGTTTATTTAAGTCTCTGGTTCTGGTTCTACTGGCCCAGCAGAGGCTGCAGAGCAGACTGAACTCTCCACCACAGACTGATGGATGCAACATCCTGGTCCTGAAGGATCTCAGCTTCCTCCTGACGTAGTCTGCTCTCTTCCTTCTTATTTTGTAATTTTATTACTATTATTTTAAGAATAGTTCACGTTCGCTGTGATAAGTGATAAGTGTACAAAATTAAAGTCAATTGACAGCAATATTTCACATCTGCAAAAAAAAAAAACCGTTGTGGACCTCTTAAAAACTTATCCTCATTTCTAATTCTGGCTAACATTTGTTCATAGGATTCGAACATAAAATCGAACCTCTTCTGGGGGTTCTGGGAGGGTTGTATATTCTCATAATTTGAGGACGTGCCAAAGATCTCAACAAGGTTAGTATTGCTGACCATCTGGCAGGGAAGCAGAGACTGGAGAGTGTTTAAGTAGGGCGTGGAGCAGGTGAGTTATCAGAGCAGGTGGAGCAGTTGAGCTTGATGAGGAGCTGGAGGCTCAGCCAAGCAGCAACCATGACAAATTAATCATGATTAATCATCATTCGTGTCTATGCCTGACATCTGTCCGTTTTTACTGTACTGTAACCCCAGAACGAGCCGATGCTACAAAAATTTACTGTTAACTGACCTTCTCTTGGGTAAACGTCAGATGTCCAATGGACAGTAAATGCAGCATGTAATGTTCTTTTAGATTTATCATCAACCCACCAACCGTCTCCATGGTGATAATTTCTGTCCTAAAACCAGCAGATGTGACGACTGAAGTTAAACAGCCGACATTGATGAAGAAACTCTGATCAAACTGATAATCTGGATAAAAACAGCTTTTTTCTTTTATCTTTGAAGTGTGAGTGTTTGTGCAGCAGTGATAAAAGTCCTACAGCAGCTTCACCCAAAATAAACACCTGCTGGTAAAACACTTCATTGGCTGCTTGTTTTACTAGTGTTTCTTCTTTTTTTTTTTTTATTAGAGGATCACTTTAGTTGTAATAATCGGTTCAATATTTCATAAAATCTAGACCCCAAAAAAGGACTCATCTGTGCCCCCCTTTTCCTGGTTAGTGCTCCTGCCAGGCCCCCTATCAGAACTTTTCTAGACCCGCCCCTGCATAGCTGAAGTATAAACCCCGTCTACCACCAGCACCTACTGTGTTAGAGAAGATCCTGCCAACAACAACACTTTGGGGTAAATGTGTGACGTGTGAACCATGAAACGCCAGTTTCCTCCTTCTCAGCTGATCCACAAACACACGCAGCAAGAGAGAAAAGCCGATCAGCTGATCACCGACAGCCGCCATGATTCACGGAGCAACATGAGAGGAGAGGGAGGAAGCAGCTGCTGCACAAACAGAGAGACCAGAGATCCTCTAGAGCAGCCATGTTGGTGCAGAACGCAGGATGAGTTTAAAAAAAAATACAGGAAAAGTTCAGATGTGGTTTATCTCTTCCATCTCTCCACGTCCTGTCATAACAGAGAAATGACGGATGTATGGGGCTCGTCATGCCAAGCACACATTAACTGCGTTAAAAATATTAAAGCAGTTAATTACATAAATTAGTTACCACCTTTAACACGTTATTTCTGACAGACCTAAGTTGAATAGCTTTGGTTTCTCTGTTCTTGCTCTTGGATATCATAAAAACCAGTCATTTTCCTTTATGTGTGAGGACTGTGGCGTGGATGAGAGGTGGACTCAAATGCAGGCAGATGACGGGGCAGAAGGCAGACCGGTGCAGGAACAGGGTTTTAGACTCTGACGTGACATGAACAAAACATGACATGAAGACTACGCTGAACTGGCAGCGTGAAAAGGAAACCAAGGGATGGACAGTATATACACACAGATGGACTAACGCGGAAACAGCTGAACTAAACATGACAAGAACATAAAAAACCAAAGCCAAAAACACAGATCATGACAATATGTTCAACCACTTTTCTCCAAAATGAAGAAACTTCCCCTCCCTCGATGGTACCAAGCGTAGTGGACTATCAGGTGTTAATGCACCTGCTGAACTAGCTGCACAGATCGGGCCTCAGATCCTGTCGAGCTGCTGAATGTGAACATTTAATCCAAACCACAAAATCTCCCAGAGGCATATCTAGGCTGCTTTTCTTTTACATGATGAGAAAGCTTTTGGGTTTCATACATTTTCGTATTTACCAGCAGCTGAATAAATCTGAATCTGAATAAAAAAGAACTCGATTCTGTCGGTCTGGTAACTAAATAATTTATATGACTGTAAATCTGTAAATCCTGCTTACAGTCTTTTTTATTAATGGAGACTTTTCTCCAGAGGCGGTCGTAGAAGGGGGCTGGGCCAGCAGAATAACCCAACTAGCATCTCGGATGTTACTCGGTCTTATGACAAACAAATGCTTTCTCGACCAGTGGAGGGGTTACTTCAGGTCACCGCAGTCACATGATCAAAGGAAGAGCTGAATCATCGCATCTAATCACCTCCCTTATCCATACTCACCAGTTCAGTCAGGGAACAATGCTTTCATTCACACTCACACACACACACAAACGCATGCACAGACACACTCGCACACACCCACACATGCACGCATACACACACACGTTAGAAGATTTAAAATCTCAAACTAAGCAAAAAGTTGAGACAACACACCATCACTTACTTGGAACGCCAAGACACGTCTCCTTTTCTCAAGCTGGAAGCTTTTATGTTTACACTCATCATCAGTGATGGCGTCAAGATAAACAGCTGTTACCGTGGTTACAACGCTGTTATTGCTGGCAGGGTCAACCAGGGCCTTTATGGGGTCACAAGCTGAATGTTATTGGGGGGCCCACCTAGACCACCTCAGCACCAACAGTGCCTGTACAGAACGATGCTGCAGGCATTCGGCCAGAACGGTACGGGAAAAAAATTTAACTGTAATGTTTTGTTTTTTTTTTATCAAATTTGCGGTTTGGTTTGTGATATTTTAAATCCCTGCACCCGTACCGTCTTCATGCATAAATATATTTTTACATGAGTAAATATGAACTTCTCTATTTTCTAACAGGGGCGTAAAGCTGAGCACTTACCAGCTACATGATGCAGCCTGACGTTTCCTCTGGAGCAGGTCTCTGTTGTGTTCTTGTAAGAAAAACTAGACAGTCTGGTGTTATTGATCTGGTTTCAGCTCCTCATCTCTCTCAACCCGATGTCTGCATCACACATCCAGGCGATCAGCTCCAACCATGGGGGACCGCATGGAAATCCTGGTTTCTAAACTCTCCCAGGGAGCTGAAGATGCTGAGAACTGTGCGTCCATCAGGGAGACCCAGCTGAACAAGCAGAATCTACGTCATTGTAGGAATTTCTGAGTCGTGTTACAGCTCAAAATGGATCCAATATTCGTTGTAGTTTTGATTTACGCCAACACGTTATCTGAGATCTGAACTTTAAAAAGATTTAGAGCGACTCCACTCAGTAGAACCGTCTTTATTCACTTCAGGACATTTCACATGGTCTTTTTGTGTCTTTTGTCAGCAGCTACCTTTACATGGACAATATTTCAACTATCCGACTGAAATCAATCTGATCGGAGATTCCAGCTGACATGTTGACATGGACGCTGGATAACGTGATCCGATCAGCTGTATTTACATGATGAACAGATTTAATACGATCATGAAACCTTTGACATGCGCAGTGCTGCTAGTTGGGAAGAAGAGTTTTTTTTTTTATTTATTTAAACTTTTGACCTTTGAAATGCTCATTAATCATTAACTTGTTCAATTTCTAACAAAAACCTTGCATCCGCCACAGTCCTGTTCTGTCATGCTGCCGCCATGTTTCAAGTCTTCTCTGAAGCTCGTTAGTCATGTAACCCCACCTGGTTCAGAATGCGCAGGAACAACGTTTACCGCAAGTGACGCCGCGGTGACCGTCCTTGTCGGGGTTGCTGGGGGCTGCAGCCTTACTGCAGTGGTGCAGACCCTGGTCTGCCCTGATCTGGGTGGTTGCTATGGCGACGGCATCTGTGGACGTGGATGGACTGGCTCCTGGTGTGGACAGATCCCCATGATATTGTTTCCTTACAGCAGCATCAGGACAGAGGGGGGCGCTTTGTGTGTGTGTGTGTGTGTGTGTGTGTGTGTGTGTGTATGTGAGAGAGAGAGACTATAATGAGTGTTTTTAAATGGCTATATTTTGTATTTTGGTGTGTGAAGGCTGCATGAATTGCTGTTTTAACATGTCATTCGTGTTTTCTTCGGCATGAAAAGCATTTTATAAATAAAGTTTGATTTGATTTGATAAAGTCGAGTTTTTGTGTGTTTTACTATTTTTATTTATTTTATTTATAGTTATTTTCTTAATTCTTTTAAATCCAGATATGTGGACATTTGAAGCACATTTGACTGTGGCCCCTCCTCGGGTGCGGGGACCCTCAGAGGCAGCTTGTTTGCTTATAACTTGGGCTGGCTCTGATCACTGGCAGTAACATGTGGTGCATTATTACAGCCTAATTAATCACGCTGAACCATCTTCATCTGGGTATTAGAATTGTTAAACTCAGCACTGTTTTTTTTACATGAGAAAATGTTCTTTCCTCAGTCTGCAGACATGTTGTGTTGTTGGTGCTTCGGACTTCGGATGATGTAACAGACCCCAGTTTGTTTATATTTTGAGTGTAGCTCTGTTGTGTTTAGGGAAGCAAGAAAGTTGATTCAGTCTTGAGAGGTGAGGCCAGGACCTCTCATTTTTGTTGTTTTTTCTTTGTTTTTTTTTGCTAAATGTGGCCAGAAGTTGCACAAATCTGTCAACAAGGCTGAATTCTGCTGTATTATTAGTTTTATCTCAGGAGACGACAGGCAGGCGGAGGATCAGCCTCGGTCCTGCACCTCCTGCAGCAGGTCCAGCTGCAGTCTTCAGGAGTGTATCTATATCCCGTCTCTGGGATTTCTGTCCACTCTTCCCAGTCCAGCTGCTCCAGCTCTTTCAGGGTTATCTTTGCTCTCCATGTTGTCTTTCTGATTAATGTCCTCCTTGTCTGTGAGCTGTGGTGGATTTTCGTCTCTCGGCAGGTTTGTTGGGGTGTTATCTTGATGATTGGTTTGATGAAGCTCTTTGGGGTTCAAAAAGTTTCAAATATTTTTTAAAACCCTAACCTGGTTTGTTCTTCTCCACAATGTTTGTCCCTGACCTGTTTGGAGAGCTCCTTGGTCTGCAAAGCCACAGATATTTTCTAGCTGCGTCACGTCTGTTGTGTTTCTGCTTCATTGACTTGAAGAAGGATCATTTTGAGTGTCTCTGCTTCCTTTCAGCCATACTTTGCCCAGCGAGCAGCTGCTTGGTGAGAAAGCTCATGACTCTCACCAAACACCGTCTCAGCTGCAGGACGTCAGAGCTCAGCTTTGCTTTAAGACGAGGATATTGTTGAAAAGCTAATCTCTTTGTTGTGTCACCATGGTTACAAATATCCCTGCCTGAAATGTTTTTCTAATAAAGTCATGCCATGGATGGTCCTGCAAATCTTAAGCATGTTGTCCTTTGCTGTCGTATTTCATACCTTCAAGAACAACACGTTGATATTTTAGTAGAACAAATAGAAAATGAACGAACGAATGACAAGTGATGGCAGATGCAGAAGCACCACTTTACTGAAACTGTATCTGCTACAGTTTCATCAGAGATTTTTTTAGTTTGGTAGCTCCCTGTCTAACTATTGACTTTCTGTTGCTCACAGGGAAGCCCCGATCAGCAGGAAGTGTTGACTTCTGTATTTCCAGCAGTTTGGCATGATGGGATCATCCACACTGGGGAAGGCAGCATCTCTGGATGCTCTCCTGAATGAATGCATTCATGCATTTGGTGAGTGATGAAGAACATCCTAAATGCTGCTCTGCAGAGGAGCCTTGAGCTGACATCTGCCTTAAATTTATTGATGTTTTAGGAATGACTTCCCTTCACAGATGACGATGGCGATCTGAATGCCAGCCTGCTTCCTCGCAGACTCCTGCTGATGCATCGCTGGTATGTTACATCATCCGAGCTGGCAGGAAAACTACTGAAGATATATCCCAGCTGGCACGAGATAGAAACATTATGGAGAATTGAGCATATAGTAAGATGTTTCTCACCTAATAGGGTGACTGTTGCTGGTGTTCGGCCTCATGACTCATGTTGATGTCAGACGAGCAGAGAAGTGATAATGTCATTTTTTCCCCGCCTCCTGTCAGAAATGAATTACTCTAAATCATTTGAAAAACATCTTCACTACTACCAAGGCTGTATGTATAATCTTGGAATCTACAGAACACTGAGACAATTCAGGTTACTACAGAAATCAGAATAAAAATGCGTGTTTCTGTGTCTCAGTAAATTCACCTGGAACACAGTAGAACATGTAAATGGTTAACTCCTTCTAAATGAAAACAACATTACCTCTGGTAAAAAACCAGATGATAGCAGCCTACTTCATCAAGGAATGAGTAAAATAATCCAAGGAATGAGTAAAATAATCCAAGGAATGAGTAAAGTAACTGTGGTAGAGTAGAAGGTAAAAGTGAACCCGAGTAGGTTTCCATGGGTTTAATGGAGGTGTTAAACAGGTAAGCGTCTCAGGAAGCCATCAGATGATGATGGAGAAGATGATGATGATGATGGACAACTCTATCAATGGTCAGAGTCAGGAGGATCCAGGGATAAGACCTGGTTTCTGGTTCTGGCTGCTAGCTCCAGAGTTTCTGTCCCACCGTGATGAGACAGACGTCTCTGGAACCAGCAGAGTCTGTGCTGTCATGTGACTCCTGGTTTGTGTGGAGAAATGATCAGAAGCTCTAAAGTGGACAGAGCTGTTCTGGTTTCTACATTCCCATAGAACTGCTGGGGTCTGAACTGTGTTTGGTTTGGATGCCGATGCTTGGTGGTCTTTTAGCTGAGTTTCTCCTCGTCATGTTGGTATGCTACATGTTAGCATCGCTGCGTCCTTGTGTTTGCTAACATCTTCTGTACAGGGGGTCTAGTTAAGAAGAAGTTAAAACTACGCCATATTCTGCAGGTGTATCCTGTATGGAATCCATTTTGGGGGTTACTGTTAAAAATTAACCATAAATTTCTGGAATGGCCAATCCAACATTGTCTGGTTCTAACTTCCTGTGCTTTAAACTCTATCAGTCTCTTGAATCTCTCTAAAAGTCCTTAACTTAACTTCACGTACAGAGACTGTAAAGGTGACAGCTGCCAGAGAGCCAGGCTAAAGATCTGTTATTTAATGAGGTAAGGTAGCACACACACACACACATCCCTCCCTCTTCTTTTAACTCAGGATTCTTTAGCTTTTAAGCAGCAAACCCATAGAAAACAGTCAACATTTCAATCTAAACTCTCCTCAGAGTTTTTCTGTGGTTTTAATCCAGAACTGAACCCTGTTCTCCTTCCATACCTTCAGAACTGCTTCTGTTTCCCCTCTGAGTCAAACCAGTGAATAAGTCTGTGTTTTAAAGTCAAACACCAGTATGTACTCAGGTGTTCTCGCTGCAGCCATCTGAGTTCTTCTGCTGCCCTCTTATTCATCCAGGTATTGGATAGTGACTTTTCCAGCAGAGTTCAACCTGGATCTGGGACTCATTCGGATAACAGAGGAATTCAGGGATGTGGCGGCTCGGCTCGGCAGTGAGGAGCATTTCAATCTCATCGACATCTCCGCCATGTAAGCCATCAGTCAGACACACAGAGACTTGGATTCGTCCGCCAGTCAGATAATCACAGGATATTAGTGGTACATAGATGGTGGTACAGAAGTGTTTTACTAGCAGGTCTCGTAATGAACACCCACCAAATGTGGGTTAAAATTCAACTTACTGTCCATTTCAGTTCTTTTTCCTGGCTACGCTATCGCTGCATCAACATTATTCCATCCATCGTTTACCAGCTGCTGCCTGAACAAAGTGCAGCTCAATGAAGAGAGAAGTTTAAAGTTAGGGAAAACACACATTTTCTTTTTAAACTTGTTTTTATTTAGCTTTTGTTTTTATACATACATATATATATATATATATATATTCTTGTTTCATGACTCTCTTTGTGAAGCACTTAGTAGGTATATATTAAAATGTGGGTATAAATAGTTTGATTTTGCAGAAATGAGGTGGTTGGATGGTGGAAAGAACGAGGTAGAGGAGGATTTCTACAACCAAAGCGGAGGTGGAAGTAATTGAGATCTAAGATGAATATGGGGACGTGAAGTAAAGTCACATGATGGAGTGGATGCTGTAAAACCAGTAAAACCTGGATGTAGGAGTGAAACCTGGATCAGACACTGTGCTACATAAAAATGAATCGCTCTCCTTTGTAATTTGCGAATTGCATCTTTTTAAATTGTGATTTTAAATGAAAAAGGAAAAATCGTTCAGGCCTTTAAAGCAATATTTACTAAGTAAAACCACTCGTCCTTTAGTGGCTGTTATTTCAAGTGATTTGTTGTTAATTTTCTGATGATCAGAGATAAAAGTGACATCCTTTTATTGATTAGTTCATCTAAAGCTCAAATGATTCAAACAAGTATAGATTTGAATTATTGGAATACTGGGAAACATAAAGAAACTAAATGTGGATGAATCACGGATCCAGTAATCATCTGTCAGACGTTCTTCATCTGGAATTATTTCCATTTTATTTCTTCTAACAGCCAAAATAATCCTGAATTCAGGAGGAAAAGTAGATTTTCTGATTTGCTCTGATTGGAAGTGACAAAGTCCTGATTTTGTCTCGTATTGATCAAGTAGCTCATCCATCAACAGTTATCTACCTCGTCCTGCCTTGCAGCCCATCATATGACTGGATGCGGAAGCTGACACAGCGAAAGAAGCAGGCTAAGAAAGGCAAAGCGTCCCTGCTGTTCGACCACCTGGAGCCCATGGAGCTGGCGGAGCATCTCACCTTCTTGGAGTTCAAGTCTATTCGGAGGATATCGGTAGGACTTTTAGTGTTTCCATCCAGCTGAAGTTCTGACAGCTGACAGATTTACTTGGTACGATTATTGATTAATCAGGATTTTACAGCTATTATGTTAATTAATTTCCCAACACTATTACATCCTCCTTATTTCTGAAGTTTCTGAAGTTTCCAGCCATACATGTAGAGGAAGCTGCAGGACGACCCGTCTGACATGACTTAACCTTGTTTTCTTAACGTGTGCACGTTGCACTGATCTCTTGTGGTTCAGACATGATACTTTATGGAAGGTGACAATACTGAGGAAACTTTATGTATAATTAATTGTGCCGTTTAAAACCGCAATTAATTGTGAAATTAAATAATCATAACATCCCTTCTTCAGAGTTTTCAGTAAAATGTGGTATCACAGGGAATGAGGTCAGAGAGGGACAGAAAGTCAGAATTATTCTTAAAGATTTCTTTACAACATCAAAAGATGTTCTGATATAAAACTTTATCCCAACTCTGCGCTCTCACCAAGCAGCTCAACGTTCCCTGAAGTCTGGAACATTTTCTAAAAACACCAGATCATGATAAGTTATCAAACACCTGTCTGTCTCAGGTCACTTTTCTAAGTTTAACACCAGCTAGTTTAAATCTTTCCAAACTAAACAAATTTACTGTTATTATTTTAAAAAGATAAAGAACATTTTACAGTTTCCCTGTCCTGCTATCAGATTCTCTGTGTCAACAGGTCTGAGCTGAAATTGGACTCACTGCCCACTTCACAACCTTCCACCTGTTTAACTTCCTGTTAACCAGCCAATCACAGGGCAGCATGGAGTCATGTAGACGTGGTAAAGACGACCTGCTGAAGTTAACACTGAGCATCAGAATGAGGAAAAATTTTAAGAGACTTTGAACGTGGCATGGTTGCTGGTCTGAGTGTTTACTGGGATTTTCACCCACAACCATCTCCAGGGTTTCCAGAGAATGGTCTGAAGAAGAGAAAATATCCAGAGCAGCAGTTGTCTGGACCAGGATGCAGCAGAAGACACACCGGGTCCTCCTGCCAGCTAAGAACAGGAAACTGAGGCTACAATTCACACACACTCACCAACACTGGACAATAGAAGATGGAGAAACGTTGCTGGTCTGATGAGTCTCCATTTCAGCTCCACATTCAGATACTAGGCTCAGAATCTGCTGGAAACATCATGAAAACATGGATCCATCCTGCCTTGGATCAACGCTTCAGGCTGCTGCTGGTGTAATGGTGGGGGGAGATTTTCTTGGTCCACTTTGGGCCCCTTAGTACCAACGTGGCCTGGTTTAACCAGCACAGCCTACCTGAGTATTGTTGCTGACCATGTCCATCCCTTTAGGACCACAGTGGAGCATCTTCTGCTGCTACTTACAGCAGGATAATGCACCATGTCACAAAGCTCAGATCATCTCCACCTGCTTTCTAGAACATGACGATGAGTTCACTGGACTCCAACGGCCTCCACAGCCACCAGATCTCAGTCCAGTAGAGCAGCTTTGGGATGTGGTGGAACGGGAGATTCTCATCATGGATGCAGCCGACAAACCTGCAGCAACTGTGTGATGCTGTCATGTCAATATGGAGAAAACCTCTGAGGAAGGTTTCCACCACCTGCTTCATCTATCACACCAGGATTAAAAAGGTCCGACCCGGTACTAGAAGGTGGTCCTGATGAAGAGGACGACCCGGTACTAGAAGGTGGACCTGATGAAGAGGACGACCCGGTACTAGAAGGTGGACCTGATGGAAGAGGACGACCCGGTACTAGAAGGCTGACCTGATGAAGAGGACGACCCGGTACTAGAAGGTGGTCCCTTCAGTTCTGGGAGGATAAAAACAGACGTGCAGGTCTAATGAGGGTTAAGAAAAAATAAAAAGAATAAAATCTTTATTAAACGTGAAAATAATGTAATTAAAAGTTAATGAGAAAAATAATGAAAGAGTTATGGAAACAAAGCTTATTTAAACCACCCTCGTCTACACTTTGCCGCTGGTAGAAAATCATTAGAAGCCTTCGTAATTTTCTCATAATGGTTTTACACGATGCATAAAAAGAAACATTAAAAAAACCTTAGTGGTGGTGGTTTGCAGAGCAAAGCTTCATGCACTTTATGTTCCGCATATTTGGCAGCACTGATAAAAAAAAAAAATGCAGCTGGTGGGAAGCTGCTCACCTGCTGCAGAGCTCTGATCTGGTTTTTACTGGCTGAGCTGAAGCAACACCAGACCCTGATCTGGTGTTTGACTGGACCCTGTTGTTTGTTCACCCTGGAAAATCTAAAATAGGAAAGCTGCTGCTCTGATTCCCAGAAATCCTTCATATTGTCAACTAATCTAACACATCCGTCACCGTGACTCTTAACTTCTTCCAGTGAGACTTTAATGCTCAGCGGGATCATCTTCCAGGCCCGAAGCAAGGAAAACATTCTCCGATAGTTCTGATGTAGCACATATTCACTGGGGCATCAACCTTTTGGAGATTTCCATCATTTTTCCTCCTACATCTTGTATCAGTGAAGAGCCGCTGCATTCATTTTTCTCTAGAATTTTCCCAAGATTCATAATGTAGTTCAGGTCCAGACCCTGTGGTGCTGATCCATGTGTGAGACCTATGAATCCTGGTCAGCTGACCTCATCTCAACCACAGGATGAAGTATACTCCTTACAGGGATTTTGTGAATTCCATCTTGTTGGAAAAATGACGACTGGTCTGGTCCGAGTAGAGATAAATCTTAAAATTAAAGCATTTTTAGCTTTTCCCAAACTCAGTAAACGTGAAGAGCTTCTCACATCCAAACCACCAGAAGAGTCATTCAGGAGCTGCTCTCGTCAAACTCCTCATATGTTTTCTAGTCATTAAGTTTTCAGGCTCAGGTATCACCTGAGCAGCAGGCTGAAACGGAGCATCTGAAGATGAATTTGCTGAATTCTCTCTGTCCTCAGTTCACTGATTATCAGAGCTACGTGATCCACGGCTGCCTGCTGGACAACCCCACTCTGGAGCGCTCCATCGCCTTGTTCAACGGAGTCTCTCAGTGGGTCCAGCTGATGGTGCTCAGCAAGCTCACCCCTCAGAGTCGTGCAGAGGTCATCTCCAAATACATCCACGTGGCTCAGGTAAGTCAGACAGGCTTCTCCACCGCTCAGCTTTTAACCTTTCTAAGTCATTCTGGATGTTTCTGTCCTTCCAGGTCAGTTTATGGTTTTGTTTCCTCATATGAAGGTTGAAGGATGTTTCTCTTGAAGGACACTGAGGACAGATTCACTTCAGGTTATGACTAAAAATCCTGTCCCAAAAGACTCATGTAAAAACACTACAGATTCACTTTTTTCCTCTCTTTTGCTGAAATCTTTCAGTCAGCTTCACTCCTACCAAATATGTAATTATTGAAATTATTTTAATCCTTTAAATTTCTGATTACATGATCTCACTGATCACAAAAATAATAGTTATTTAAAAGATAAAAGATTAAAATCAGTGTTTTTAAATTGGCATCTTAATTGTTAAAATCATCTGAAATGTGAATATTTGTAGTTTTTATGAGGACTGAACCTGATTTAAGCAAAAAGAGGAGGGAAAAACTCTGAATCTGTAATGTAATAATGTAACTTTGGTGTTTGAAAATTCAGATTTTTCATTTGGTGTGAGTAATAATTTTGTTGTTTACAAAATTAACATGTTCATTTTGAAAGTCACAATAAAAATCTCACATTTATTAGATAAACGTTGGCCATATTTTTGTATACTGAACTGAAAACCCCCTGAAATTATCTTGGGAGCAGTTTGGAAAAAGCTGCTGTAGTGAATCGAAGTGACTCACATGGGTTAAATAGTCTTTTTATCAGAAAGAAAACAAGTCCAGACTGCAGCCATGCTCAGACTGGCCGTCGACAGTAAAACCATCAGGGAAATATTTTATTACACGTTGTCGTGACTCAGCGTGGACACGCGAGTCTGTTCACGCTGACATGAGCAGGGTTATCAGTGGACCGTTCTCTCATTGTTCCAGTGGGGAAGCATCAGGATTTACTCTGTTTCTGCCATCAGGACGTCTCCATCTGAGGAGGACACGGCCATTACCTACCTCCACCCACTATGAAAGAATGGATCAGTGCTGAAAGATAAAAATTGAGTTTATGAAAAGTTCCCAGTTATCCCATTTAGACTGATGAGTCCGATAAAATGCTCAAATATGGAAACATAAAGCATAAATGACTATAACTGCTGCTAAATAAGCTCTGTCTAAATATTATCAGAACATGATAGTTTGCATTTCCACAACATGCGTAGATTTTATTATTTTTAACATTGTATTTATTCAGTTTAACAATCCACACATGATAATACAGAATTATTACACAGGAAAAACTCCTTTATGTTGAATAAAGTCCCAAAATATTTAACACCATTACTCTGATGTAAAACGTAAAAAGGAACCAACACGAAATTCTGTGTTTCAGTAATACAATCAGTTTAAATCAGCTTTATTTATACTACTCCAACTCACAACAAAGTCATCTCAAGGCACGTTTACAGACGCAGTCCAATTTATTTTAGATTTCAGTATAATGTATAAGAGCATTTCAGTATAGCATATAAGAGGCCTTTTCAGTATAGTGTAGGAGAGGTTATACGATATTGTGTGAATGATTTGAGTAATTTCATAAATTTCAACAGTTTGTTTTACATGTTCACTGGGATTAAGAGAAAGAGATTAGTAAGGAACAGACATGGTGCCTCACTTTTTGGGCGCACTAAAAGAATTTGTTATCTGTTATTGTTTATCACCATTGAGTTGTAAAAGGTTTTCGGCATCTAACATCAGTAATACACTGAATGAGATCATTTACTGGACTGGTGGTCAGCAGTATCAGATATGTATAATTGTGTGTTGTAATCATAGGAATGATATGAAATGTTGTGCTTACAGATTATGAAACCAAGTGGGAGCATGTACAGATTGAACAAGAGGGCCAAGAACAGACCCTTGGGGAACACCATATGAAATCCTAACTTTGTTATGTTATTTAAAGACGCCAACAGGAACAGAGTGGGATCTACAGGTTAGGAAGGGAGAAAGCCAGCTTAGAGCAGGACCTTTGAGGCCTACACATTGCTCAAGGTGCTGAAGCAGGATACAGTGGTCCACGATGTCAAAAGCGGCACTGTGATCAAGAAGAACTTAAACTGAGACTTTGTGGCTGTCAGAGTTGATTTTAGGATCATTAACAACTTGGACAGAAGTCGTTTCTGTGCTGGGGTTGACTCTAAAATCAGACTGATACATGTCAAATAGATGGTTTTGTAGCAGGTTGCTATGTAACTGCTCATATACAACTTTTCCTAGAATTATCCCCATGCATGGAAGGTTTAAAATAGGCCTGTAATTACCAATAACAAGTGGATCTAGGTTGGGCTTTTTTAACATTGGAGTCACAATAGCATGTTTAAGAACAGGAGGGAAAAATCCAGAGAGCAGCGAAGTATTAACACTAACAGTTTCAAGCACATCTTCCACCAACAATCAAAACACTTTTAAAACTCTTTGCACTTCACACCCAATTTATGTACAGCACTTTGTGACTTTTATTCGTGAAAAGCACTTTATAAATACATTTTACTTACTGCAGTCACATGACTGCAAGGAATCCTGGGATATGGAGTTCACATTTTTTCTCCTAACTTTTTTTAAAAAATAGGACAGCAAAAGAAATTAAGACATAAAACTCATTAAAAAATTTTTTAAAAAAGGAAAGAAGACTATTCCAACATTTCCCTGTGTGTCATCAGAAACTGCTGCAGCTGCAGAACTTCAACACTCTGATGGCAGTGGTTGGTGGGCTGAGCCATAGCTCCATCTCTCGGCTGAAGGACACTCATGCTTACCTGGCCCCAGAAGTCGTTAAGGTACATTTTTAATAGTCCTTGACTGCACATTACTCTTGTTTCCCTGACTTTTTTCAGTCCAGAAAACTCTTATGTAAATATATATATAAATATATGTATATATATATATATATATATATATATATATATATATATATATATATATATATATATATATATATATATATATATATATATATATTTTTTTTTTTTTTTTTTTTTTTTTTTTCATAAAACATAATCTTCACCTTATTTATGGGTAAAAGGAATTTAAGATATTATATCAGGTTTTCATAGAGTATAATCTAATTTGGATTTTATTTTTTGGCTAAGCTTAAATTAGAGGCTTGATATTGATGAATCAAGAAACGCACACACACACATATATACAGACACACACACATATATACATGTATATATATATATATATATATACATATATATATATATATAGTACCTTGGCATACTACAAGCAAATAGCAACCACAAAGAAGCCACAAGGAAAGCTGCCACAGCCACATATCTGCAACGAGTAAGGCAAGTCCTGAGAAATCAGCTCAATGGCAGAACAAGATCCAGGTAAATAACAACTATAACCTGCCAATGATCAGATACCCTGCTGGGATAATAAGCTGGCCAAAGAAAGAAGTTCAGACCACAGATGCTAAAACATGAAATCTGTTCACCATGCATGGAGGGTTCCACCCCACATCCAGTGTCCAGAGACTATACACTAAGCACAAAGGGGGAGGCCAAGGACTAGAGAGCATCAGGGCCTCGATCCAAGATACAACAAGCTCCATGAATACATCAGGAAGATGTCCCCAAGGGATGAAGCATTGAGTGAATGTCTCAGGCAATAGAACCTGAAGGAGAAATGGAGGAACCATCATGGGAAGACAAGCCCCTGCATGGGATGTACCACCGACAGATAGCTGAAGTGGTGGATATGAACAAGTCCTACCAATGGCTAGAGAGGGCTGGACTGAAGGACAGCACAGAGGCGCTAATCATGGTAGCACAGGAGCAAGCCTTGAGTACCAGGGCAATGGAGGCCCAGATCTACCACACCAGGCAGTACCCCAGATTAACCACACCAGACAGGACCCCAGATCTACCACACCAGACAGGACCCCAGGTCTACCACACCAGAGAGGACCCCAGGTCTACCACACCAGGCAAGACCCCAGATCTACCATGCCAGGCAGGACCCCAGATCTACCACACCAGACAGGACCCCAGATCCACCACACCAAGCAGGACCCCAGATCTACCACACCGGGCAAGACCCCAGATCTACCACACCAGGCAGGACCCCAGATCCACCACACCAAGCAGGACCCCAGATCTACCACACCGGGCAAGACCCCAGATCTACCACACCAGAGAGGACCCTAGGTCTACCACACCAGACAGGACCCCATGTGCAGACTGTACAAAGAGGGCCCTGAAACAATCTAGCACCTCACAGCAGGGTGCAAGATACTGGCAGGCAAAGAATACATGAGCATCATAACCAAGTAGCCGGCATAGTGTAGACACATCTGTGCAGAATATGGACTGGAGACCCCTAGGTCACAATGGGAAACACCTCCCAAGGTGGTGGAGAATGAGAGAGCAAAGATCCTGTGGGACTTCCAGATACAGACAGACAAAATGGGGGTGGCCAACCAACCGGACATTGTAATCATGGATAAGCAAAAGCAAAGGAAAGTGATGGATGTAGCCATCCCCACTTATATCAGGAAAAAGGAACACGAGAACCTGGAGAAATAACAAGGACTCAAGGAAGAGCTGGAGAAAGCCTGGAAGGTGAAGGCGACAGTAGTACCAGTGGCTATCTGAGCACTGGGGGCCGTGTCCCCCACACTGGAGAAGTGGCTCCAACAGATACCTGGAGAACCGTCAGACCTCTCCATCCAGAAGAGAGCAGTCCTAGGAACTGGTAGAGGACCCGAGCTGGAGATGAACCCATCGCTGCCCTCCTCCAGCCAATCAACAGGCAACATTTGTGCATATGAAATGTTGCATTTGTTCACGTAGATGTGCACATGGGGGCTAGCAACACCATATAGCCATAGCTCCAGCAGATGGAAGGAGGTCACTACTGCCGTTGTTTTTTGTTTTTTTTTCCTCTTTCTGTCCCAGATCTGGAGTGAGATGACCAATCTGGTGTCTTCAAACAACAATTATTCCTGCTACCGAAAGGTCTTCACCGAGTGCCGGGGTTTTAAAATCCCCATTTTGGGCGTGCATCTGAAAGACCTGATTGCAGTGAATGTGGTCTTTCCTGACTGGCTCGGTGACGGTGAGAAAGTGAACCTTGCGAAGATGCATCAGCTTTACATGACCTTCAATGAACTGGTTTCACTGCAAAGTGCAGTAGCCCAAGTGGAGCCCAACATGGACCTCATCTACCTGCTAACGGTGAGAGATTACCACTAGTAGTATTTTCAGAGGGAAGGATCTAATAAAACATGTTTATTGGCCAATCAGACTGAACCTGATTCTACAGTATTAAATAAAAACTTAGAGTTGTTCTTTGATAATTTAACTGATTCTACCCAAATGCTCATATTCTTCAGCTTTCTTTAGACCTTTATTACACAGAAGATGAGATTTATGAGTTGTCGTTGCTACGGGAACCTCGTAACCCCAAATCAGTGGTAAGTTTCTGCTAAGGTGATAATCAGCTGTACTCTATCATAATATTTTATGTGAAAAGCTTATATATGTTTCAGCTGCTGTTTAACATGAAGGACAGGTTTTACTTCTTAGCACAAGATTTTTAAATGGTGTTTTGTGTGTGTGCATCCTCTCCACAGCCGACCTCTCCAACGACTCCCAACAAGTCCTTGGCCCCACTGGACTGGGCCTCAGGTGTCACCACCAAACCAGACCCCACGGTAGTCAATAAACACATCAGGAAGGTGGTAGATGTAAGGAGAAATGACCCCATGCTTTCAGAAAACCAACATATATTTCCAGAGAGATAAGTTTCATGTCTGTCTTGTGATAGTCTGTCTTCAGGAATTACGACCATGACCATGATGGTTATATTTCTCAAGAAGACTTTGAGACCATTGCGGCTAACTTTCCCTTCCTGGACTCTTTCTGTGTTTTGGACAAAGATCAGTAAGTGTGAAAGAAGCAACAATAAATTAGCAAGCCAACTTTATTTTTAAAGCACTTTAAAAACAGCAGCAACCAATGACCAAAGTGCTGAAGAGAGGAATAAAATGCCTTAGAAAAAAGTTTTTAAAAAATTTAAATCAAATAAAAGTAAATAGATATGTAGAAATAAGAGAATAAATTGGGAGTTATGTTTTCAGGACATCAATCACAGAATGAAGAACTGGATTATGGGAGTAGATGTTGGATTGGATGGTGAATTCTGAAAAGTTTGGATATGAAAAGTCAGATATAAACACACCAGTCATTTTAAAAGTGCACCAGCAAAGAATCACAAGCAAGAGATAAAACAAGAGTCAAGACTGTGTTTTACTGGCTGAAGAGAGCTCACAGTACAGGTAGGATGAAGATGATGCTGGATTAGCCGTCTTTAAAAATGGGAGGTTTGAGATGGGCCTGTAGGTTAATACATAGATGGGTTAACCAACTGTTCACTCATAGCTGAAGTAATAAAATGTGTGTAAAAATATGCTCTGAGAATCCAATCTGGAAAAACAACTACACTTCTTTTTTCATAAACTGGTTGGTAACTGTAAGATTCTTTCTTTCTTCACCTCAGAGATGGATTGATCAGCAAGGATGAGATGATGGCGTATTTCCTTCGGGCTAACCCTCTGCTCCAGTGTAAGATGGGACCAGGATTTATCCACGACTTCCAGGAGATGACCTACCTAAAGCCCACCTTCTGCGAACATTGTGCTGGATTTGTGTGTATCAGCGTTTCTCACCTCTTTAGTTTTACTGCTGTAACAGATTAAAGTGGCTGATTAAACATGCCCCACTTCATGGGAAATGTTATTGTTCTGTGGATGCTTGTGACCTGTATTTTCTTTTCTGTCACTGCAACCTGGTCTCCTCACATACCTGCAGCTCTGGGGGATCATCAAACAGGGATACAAGTGCAAAGGTACCAAAGTCCTTCATGTCATATTGAATATTTAATTGTAATGCCACCTTTTAGCATTTTCTAATGCACTTAAAAGATCTTCTGAAAACATCTTTCAGTCCAACTATCAGTGCTGACAATTGGAATCTAGAACAGAAAAAACACAATTTGATGTTTCATTTATTTCCATTTCCTTTATATTTAACAATCTTCTTTATGTCCTTTTCAGACTGTGGCGTTAACTGTCATAAACAATGCCGGGAACTGCTGGTTCTGGCCTGCAGGAAGCTGATTCGCTCCAGCTCTCTGAGCAGCGTATCTCCAGCCAGACTGACACACAGCTCGCTGCCCAGCAGCCCTGCACTTCCCACCTGTAAAGGTCCCCGTCATTTACTCAAACACACGCCAAACACACAGCAAAACACTAGACTGATTGAACGGCTGATTATAGCCCTTTTCAAAATGATCATAATCGGCTGGAGGTTTACAGATTAAACACCAAAATATTCTTAATTTATCTTAAAACAGTAAATGATGTCAAGTGTCGGAGTCGTGCAGAATGATGTTATTGCACTGTTTGTCCACTAGATGGAGCTCTGACTCCATCCTCAGTCCTCCCTGCTGTTTGTTTATAATAATATTGTGCATGTCCAGTTTTACTTTACCTCTCTTTGTGTCATGACGGCCTGTGCTTTGTTGCATCAGTCATGCTTTTCATTTACGTTACATTGCTAAAATTGTGCTAAACTATCTATCTAAGTTACTCCCTGTCCGTGTATGTTAGCAATAACATCGCTGTGGTTATGCTATCCTAGCATAGCATTAGCTAACAGCTTAAAAGCCAGCAAGTAACTGCAGAAAAAACATAAGTGTAGAAATATCTGAGAGTCCAGAACAAGGTTCATCCCTCCATCAACTGCGTGTTGCGACGCATTTAAGGAGGATGGATGTGAAGCAGAGAGAAGGAAAAGTTAAAGTGATGGACATTACTCTCTGTCTTCAGCTGTCATGATGTCACTCCTAGTTTTGCTTTGTCAGAAAATCCTAGAACATGGCTCAGGCTGCAGCAGCAGCTTACTGTGTTGTGGAGAAACATGAGTTCCAGACATTTTGTGACCATTAAATGTTTAAAATGCAGCTCTGTAAAAGATGACATGTTTTAACATATTAGAAAAGCGTCTCTGGTTTTTTCTTTGGTTCACATGATTCATGACTTCATGGCAAAGAAAACAATGGAGTAGAGAAAATAGGATTTAACGTTAAATGGCATCAGAGGGCTGCATAAATAATGTTCTACCAGTAACTTCACTCATTATATTGCTTATAGCAAACACCACTGGTCTAAATCTAAAGACATTAATCAGTACAACTGGTAGCTGTATTAATGCTCCATAGAAAGAAAAATTCACAATGCGTATTTAAAATAAATAAAATAAAACTTATTTTATTCATATATATTTTTTAAATTAATCGGCCGATTATCCGATTTTTTTCTGATAAATATTGAAATCGCCCTCAAAACATCCATATTGGTCGGGCTTTATAAAACACATGTCAAACACACAAAACACATGTCAAACACACAAAACACATGTCAAACACACATCAAAGACACAAAGCATACGTCAAACACACAAAACACGTGTCAAACACATGTCAAACATATGTCAAACACAAAAAACCGTCACGCATCACACACACATCAAACATGTGTCAAACACATGTCAAACACACAACACAGGTCAAATACACTAAACACATGTCAAACACATGTCAAACATATGTCAAACACACAAAACACACGTCAAACACACAAAACACATGTCAAACACATGTCAAACATATGTCAAACACACAAAACACATGTCAAACACACAAAACACATGTCAAACACATGTCAAACATATATCAAACACACAAAACACACGTCAAACACACAAAACACATCAAACGCGTCAAACACACGTCAAATACATTAACCCATAACAGCTCTCTTTGCTCAAAAATTCTATTGAACACAATCTGACCCTCGTCTTCTGTCCCCTAATAGATATCCAGAAGCAGAAAACCACATAATATTTTTAATATATCACATGGTAATAAATGGTAGATTACCTCCCTCCCTCACTCCACTACTGTCCTGGTCCACAGCCTGGTAACCTCCCGCCTTGACTACCTTATTTTCAATCTGCCTGACAAATCACTCCATAAACTTCAACTGGTCCAGAATTCTGCTGCACAGATAACCACTAAGCCCCTCTTTGCTCCTCCATACCTGTCTGCTCTGGTCTACACTGCTTTACCCTCCTGTTACCCCAGATCCTCTTCCTGTATTTGTCTTGCTGTCCCATCCCATTGTCTTTTTACCATGGGGACCAGGGCTTTAAGCTGCTCTGCTCCCAAACTCTGGAACTCTCTTTGTCCCGACCTCCTTAAGGTTGACTCCCTCACTCTCTTTAAATCCCTTCTGAAAACCCACCTGTTCAAACTCGCCTTAAACCATTAACCCTTCTTCAGTTCATCTGTTAGACTGCTGTATTTCTGTTGCTTTTTAACTGTTTTAGTCCACTCCTTTGTTTTATTGCACTTAGAGTGCTTTGGTTTATTATTCACTTTGATTTGTTGATATTGTGAAGTGACCTTAGATTTTCTAAAAGGTGTTTTAAATAACATGTATTATTATTATTATTATTATTATTATTATTATTAATATTATAATTATTATAGCTGTACCAGTTTTATTTAGGTCCAAAACCTAGTTAACAGGTAAGAAACCTCTGCACTCTTGGGGTGTCCAAACATTTGCTTATTTATTTATTTTTTATTTAAAAAATTGCAAGACACCAAATGAAGCAGAAATTCCTCAAAAATGTCTGAAAACAGTGTTTTATCTGGAGGCTGTTTTCTTACAGTTTTTTTCTGTTTCCTCCTTCAGATGAGGACGATGTGTTCGAGTTTCCAGCAGTCACACCAGCAGGTCCGACTGTGGACACGCCATCCATCACCCTGATGACCGGATCAGCTCAGAGGATCTCTGTGCGCCTGCAGAGGGCCACAACCAGCCAGGCCACCCAAACCGATCCTCTATGGCCCGAAATCAGCTGGGCAGCCACAGAAAGCGGCTGCCACACCTTCCCCAAAATGAAATATAGGACTCACAGGAAAACATCGAAAAACAAAGGTTTTGCTTGCTGGGAGAACAGGAATGATGGTCAGGACCAGCCAGTGCCTTCACTGTGCAGAGTGGCCCATCAGAACCAGCCAGAGATCTCTAAAGAAACTACACAGAATGGGGTGACGCTCATAAGGAAGGTAACAGACTCACCAGGGATTTAACTCAAAGTTTCAACTTCCAGCTTGAAGCTGAAAGTAGGAAAAAACATTAGTAAAAGCTACTCCAATGTTTTGGGTTCAGACAACTATCAGACCTACATGATGTGCAGTGTCGCAGCCAGACCAAATATTCGGATTAGCAAGGCTAACCTTAAAAAAACTTTTTATCAACATGTCACATGTGCCACCAGAGGGAATAACATCTTAGATCACTGCTACACACAATTCAAAGAGAGCAACAAAACCCTATCCTTGCCTCCCTTTGGAAAATTGGACTACAATGCCATTTTCCTCGTGCCAAAGTACAAACAAAGGATGGAGCTGGAGGGGGTCTCCACGAGGCAGGGGAGGTGCTGGATTGACCAGGCGGAGGCTACACTGCAGGACACTGTTGAACGTCGACTGGGACATGTTCCAGTCCAGCTTGCAGGGCGTCAGCAAGTTTATGGAGGTAACAACGGATTCATTGCTAAGTTGGTAGATGATGTCGTTCCCATGATGACTGTCCGAGTTTTCCCGAGCCAGAAGCCACGGGTGGATAAATCTATCTGCAAAGCACTGAGGGAGCGCGCTGCCACCTACAACTCAGGACTTCTCACTGGCAAGATGGAGGACTACAACATGACGTCATACAGACTGCGATGTGTGGTGAAGGATGATAAGCGGAGGTACCGAGACAGAGTGGAGTCATAGTTTTTCCACCATTACGACTCCAGGAGGCTGTGGCAGGAACTGCAAACTATAATGGACTACAGGAGGAGAGCCCCGCTCTGGTGGGTGCAGACGCCACTCTGGCTGAGGACCTGAATAGTTTTTATGCACGGTTTGTGTCTGCTGGCGTTAGCATGCAGATTATGCAGTTTATGCACTCACCCTCACCCTGTACACCCGGCGCTGAGGTCAGCAGAGCGTACCATGGGTAAAACACTCCCCACCCTCCAGGACATCTTCATGAGAAGAAGAGCAGCCAGAGCGAACAGGACCATGTGAGACCCTTATCATCCTAACACACACACACACACACATATATATATATATATATATATATATCACCAGCTCATCCAGGGGGATCCCGAGGCATTCCCCAGGCCAGTCACAAGATGTAATCTGTCCAGTGTGTCATGGGTCTTCCCCGGGGCCTCTTTCCGATGGGGCATGCCTGGAACACCTCACCAGGGAGGTGTCCAGGAGGCATCCTGACCAGATGCCCGAGCCACCTCATCTGACTCCTCTTGATGCAGAGGAGCAGCGACTCTACTCTGAGCCCCTCCTGGATCACCGAGCTTCCCACCTTATCTCTAAGGGAGAGCCCGGCCATCCTGCGGAGAAAACTCATCCCTCACCAGAAATTACTCTGATTTATCGCGGCGTTGCAGACCAAGCTCTGACACCGGTCGTACAGGGACCGGACAGCTTGTACAAGGGGTCTGGCCCGCCATACCAGGGGACATAGTCGAACGCCTTCTCCAAGTCCACAAAGCACATGTAGTCTGGTTCAGCTTTAGTTGAAGCACACCCTCCAGTCACCCTTTTTGAAGAGGGGGACCATCACCCCAGTCTGCCAGTCCAGGGGAACTGTCCCCGATGTCCATGTGATGCTGCAGAGGCGTGTCAGCCAAGACAGCCCTACAGCATCCAGAGCCTTAAGGAACTCTGGGCGGACCTCATCCACCCCTGGGGCCTTGCCACCAAGGAGCTTTTTAACCACCTCAGCGACCTCAGCCCCAGAAATAAGAGAGCCTACACCAGGGTCCCCAGATTCTATTTCCTCATTGGAAGACGTGCTGGTGGGATTGAGAAAGTCTTCGAAGTATTCCCTCCACCGCCTCACATGTCCTGAGTCGAGGTCAGCAGCCCTCCATCCTCACTGTACACAGTGTTGGTGGAGCACTGCTTTCCCTCCTGAGCCGCAGGATGGTGGACCAGCCATCCGGAAGTCATTCTCGATGGCCTCTCCAAACTCCTCCCATGCCCGAGTTTTTGCCTTAGCGGCCACTGAAGCTACACTCCACTTAGCCCGCTGATACCCATCAGCTGCCTATGGAGTCCCACAGGTCAAAAAGGCCCAATAGGACTCCTTCTTCAGCTTAACGGCATCCCTCACTGCTGCTGTCCACCAACGAGTTTGGGGTTACCGCCACGACAGGCACCAACGGCCTTGCGGCCACAGCTTCAGCTGGCCGCCTCAACAATAGAGGCACGGAACACAGCCCACTCGGACTCAATGACCCCTGCCTCACCTGGGACATGGTTGAAGCTCTGCCGGAAATGGGAGTTGAAACTCTTTCTGACAGGGGACTCTGCCAGATGTTCCCAAAAGACCCTCACAACACACTTGGGTCTGCCAGGCATCCTCCCCCACCATCTGAGCCAACTCACCACCAGGTGGTGAACAGTTGACAGCTCCGCCCCTCTTTTCACCTGAGTGTCCAAGACATGCGGCCGCAAGTCCAACGATACGACTACAAAGTCAATCATCGAACTGCGGCCTAGAGTGTCCTGGTGCTAAGTGCACATGTGGACACTCATATGTCTGAACAAGGTGTTCGTTATGGACAATCCATGACGAGCACAGAAGTCCAACAACAAAACACCACTCGGATTCAGATCAGGGGGGTCATTCCTCCCAATCACGCCCCTCCAAGTCTCTTGGTCATTGCCCATGTGAGCATCGAAGTCCCCATGGGAGGGGGGCCCTATGTCACAATTCGGGATGAGCTATCATCCAGCTGAAAGCCTTGGACATTGGATTTAACCATACCCCGCACCGAGTTCAAAGCCAGCATCGGCTGGTGCAGAAGGATGATGTGCCATAGTGGCCTTGCATTACGGAGCAAAACCAACCTTGCCTAGCATCTGCCGTCCGACTTTGGAGAGAAGCCGAAGCTTTTCAGAGATATGTGATTGGCTTGAGGACAAAACACTAACACCCCCTTGATCAGATTGGAAATGCTGACCAAACACCCATGTTTTTTTGGCAGGCCTACACCTGTAACTGTGCACAAAATAGGGAGAAGTCTGTTATTGTAAAGTCATTTGGAAATTATAGGAGCCGGGTCACCGTCATGTTGATGTGCCTGGCAGATGGGACAAAGTTGCCCCCATATGTGATTTTAAAACGCATCAACACTGGTGCTAGCAACTAGGATGGGTTAAATGCAAAGAAAGTATTTCCCCATTGTGCTCCCTTATAACATAGGATTATTTTTAAAAAAACTGACGGAAAATGTGGAGAATTTTAAATGGTGTGGAGAACACGGCACTGGGCTCACAGAAAAAAGAGAAACAAGGTCATTATGGATGCCTTCCACAGACACCTGACTGATGCTGTCAAAACTCAAGTGAGGAATATGAAGCAGGGGGATGACAAGCCAGCTACAGGTGTTGGATGTGGTGGTTAACAAGCCTATCAAGGATAATCTGAGGTACACCGAGTGGCTCCTGTCTGGTGGTCACACACTCACACCTTATGAAAAAATTCAAAAGCCAGCTGTACGTACATGGGATCAAGAACCACCAGAGACCTTCATCAGTAGATTTAAAAAGTGCTGCATACCAAATGCATTGGATGTTAGCAAGGATGATGTTCTGTGGGAGGAGGCAGGACTGCAGCATGAGGGTGGGAATGATGGTGAGCCCAGTGAGGCAGAAGAAGTCTGTGACTAAAAGCCTCATGAAGACTTTTGATAAGATGAGCAAAGTTCTGACAGTCTGCATTCTAGTTGCAGCAGTGCGAAACTTTAAAGGGAAAGAAGGCTGTAATCATTATTTTAAAAATTTTCTCAGTTTCAATTAAAAAAATAGTTTATTTAAACAAAGTGAATTTTGTTTTTTTTTCTGAAGATGGAACAGACCGGGTGTGTTTATTTAGCCAACTCAGTTCCCAAACTACTTTAGAACATAGATTTTTAGTCTTGATGCTTGGTGCAAATTTGAACATTTCTCCTTTTCCCCCTCAAGGACAGCTGACTTGGTTGCAGTGATCTGGACCGGTACCACAGGACCATAGGGCCCTTCACCACCAGGACCAGGAGGCTCTTCTCCCTGGGGAAGGCCCTGGGCTGCTTGAGGCCTCCCTTCAATGAGCTGGAGTGATCTGGACCTGAGCATGGAGCTCGGTGGATTCTGTTGGTGGTCTGCCTTCGTTTGTGGGATCACTAAAGAAAGGTGCAACTTAGACCTAGTCCCAATCCCTCCGTTTTCCAGAGGCAAGGCACTCTCTGGACAAACAGAGGGAATGACCAGGACTCCTGCATCCCTAAAACAAAGGGAGCCCCTCACCTCTGCACAGGGGCAGAACCAACCAGAGGAGCTGGGACTGAGCCTTAAGGCCCATTTATGCTTGACACAGAGGACAGATACACTTTCATCCATCTTCTGCGTCATTTAAGCATGTAATTAGTTCATTTTCAGGGGTCTGCAGAGCCATCACTTTCAAACCAAACGGAGCAATACCACCAGAACCTGCGGGGCCAGTGTTGAGCAGGATAGCTGACATGTGACCAGCAAAAGAAACAAACTAGAGAAGAAGAGGAACAAGAGAAAGAAGAAGAACAAAACGAAGAACAAAATGTATGGGATAAGCTTTGTGCCACTGGGGAGCGAATCTGAATTCTTTTTATCTGAATTTGAATCATTCAATTTGAATCTGAATATGCCTGTTTGAATAATTGCTTTAAAAAACTGAATCCAAATGACCATATTTGATATTGAATCTTTGTTTTTTGAATGTGTATATTGGTAAAATTAAAACTTTTGTATTTGAAAAAATTCATTCCCTAATTCATTTTCATAGTTCAGTTTCAGTTCTCTCCATTCAAATTCAGATCTGAAATACAAATTCAGATCTGAAATTCAAATTCAGATCTGAAATTCAAACTTTTGTGCCACACATCCGGGACCTGACGTGAGGCAAAACAAGTCGATCGCAGATGGAGTAACGTCAGTTTTGTGCAGTTGTTCTCAACGGCTACAAGCAGAGGGAGGGCGAGGGGAGGGTGGCGGCGGGGAGAGAGAGAGAGAGAGAGAGAGAGAGAGAGAGAGAGAGAGAGAGAGAGAAATGGAGAAACGCTAAGATCCAGGCCAGCCACTCTCGCTACAACGGCAGTTACCGTTCCTGCAATGGCACTTACTGTTTCTGTAGCGGCAGTTACTGTTCCTGTAGCGGTAGTTACTGTTCCTGTAGCGGTAGTTACTGTTCCTGTAGCGGTAGTTACTGTTTCTGTAGCGGTAGTTACTGTTTCTGTAGCGGTAGTTACTGTTTCTGTAGCGGTAGTTACTGTTTCTGTAGTGGTAGTTACCATTTCCTCAACGGTCTCAGCGGTTTGCTGTGGGCTGGTTGCAGACTTTTCACATTAGTGGTAACTCCTAATACAAGAAAAATATGCGTAGGTTTGCACAGATTAATGAGCACCTCAAGTGACGTACATACACCATGTAGGCTATAAGGGGCCAGCTTGATCTTTTGCATTGGTTTGGAAACATTTTAGTAAGTAACTCGCTGGGCTGCAGACACGCCAGATCATGTCTGTGACGGCGCATTGTTGTGAAAACAGTGAAATTGAATGATTCAAATTCAAATATAAAGAATTCAGATTCACTCCCCAGTGGCACAAAGCTTATCCCATAAAAATGTGTCAGTGGGTTGCAGACAACTTCATAGCGGTGTATTACCACCACCAACCGGTGTCCGAACCTGATGCACGCAGGAGTGAACTCTGCACTCAGCACTGTCCACTAGTGGATGAATGACTGAACAACTATGGCAACATAAAAGATGCATGGAATATGAAAATGCTTGAAACGGACGTATCTATTTACATACATAAGGGAGCATAAATGGGCCTTTAGACTTGGATTTGTTCCCAAATTTCCAGAAACTTCCAATGCAGCCGCTCTGCTGAGACATTTTACTACACGCAGCTTGTAAATTCAGCTCAGGCACAAAGTGCAGAAGTGGAAACCTTGGAAAGCATCTCCTGCTGGATCTGAAGAACACAAAGAGGAACTTTCTGATATTTGAGCTACAAGTAAAGGGAAAGGTGAAATGAAAGTGAACATCAAGAGAAGCTACTGATGGACAACTGAAAAACTCTTGATTCTTTTGTTTTGTTTTTTTTTCTTTTTCTAAATTATTGACTCCTGCAGTCTGGTCACACCTACTTCTATCATACAGGTTTGCATGTTGTTGATATTTCATCAGATATGAAAAATGTTCATTATTTAGATAAAACAAAATCGAAACCATATGCAGAAAATAAAATAAAATACAATAATAAACCTGTTGAATTTGCATTTACCTCTTTTCAAGTCCAAGTAAATATGTTTGAAGTGTTAAAACTATCATTGTATGAGTAAAGCGCAGTTTCTGGTTCCAGATCAGCTGCTTTTAGTCACTTCAATCAAGTCTGAGTACCTTAACCCAGAGTTAGGAACCACAATAAAAATCCGTCAACAATGGCACGACAATGCCTGAAGTCACCATGGTAACCACTGCGGTCACGCCGTTGCAGCAGGAAGCTCTCATACAAGCGTATGAGGAAATGGAAGAAAATGGGAGAAAAGTGTTGCCCACTGACTGAATATTTCATTTTATTACAACTATTATTTATATACACACACACATATATATATATACACTACTGTTCAAAAGTTTGGGGTCACTTTGCCGTGGGATTCAATAGAGAAGTGACCCCAAACTTTTATAAGTGTATATCACTTATAAATGTGACTTTTGTTTAGTCCCAGTGGGGGAAAACACACATGGTGGAAACTGAAGATGAAGAATAAAAACCTCCTTCAGAAAGGTGAGATACGTTGTTTTAGACGGTGATTTTTATTTCTCTCTGATATGCAAAGTAAATATTCAGAGGCTGTTAGTGGGTTTTGGTCACTCCCTAAAGTTGCCCTCTTCCTCAGCAACCAGATTAATCACGCTGAAATGTCATTTTTATTGATGGGTGTGGTGCATTTTTTCACCAATAGGAAGGGGGTGTTAGTTTTCTTTTTAGGCTGTTTGTTTTTCTTGCTTTCTTCAGAATGGGCTGTTTTCACTGTTTTTCTGGCACCAAACAGGACAAAAAACAGTATGACAGGTGTAAGCATTGCAGAAGATAGAGAAGCTAATTTAGCTACAAGGAAATAACTTGGATGATAATCTTGGTCTTTAAGGTTTGTCCAGTTCAGCTGAGCTGTCAAGCTAAGAATGCTGATTATAGAGTTAATAGGCAAGAAATATGGATGATTCAAGGTGTGAGGGATGAAAATGTTTCATGTGCAAGTAGAGTCAACATGTAACAGAGTTAAACCTGGACGCACCACCCTGGGAAAAATTATAAATATAATTCTCGTTTGAGCTGACCTTAACACCACACGAGCAAACCACACACAACCCGTTCATATATTTATTAACTACAAAAGATCAAATATGAACATTTAACCCTTGTAGGTTGCTATAATTTACTATCCTCTCAGATCATAGGGGGACAAAAACTTTCCCTCCAAAAAACTGCCATAAAACAATCTAATAATTTTTCCCATTTTATTTGCTCGGATGTTTTAGTCCTCTTCAGTCCTAATCAAAGCCAAAAAACTAGATTATCACCACCTCTGTGTTTCTACTTTTTAGCCAACCTTATTCCACCTCATTACCTCATAAAACTAACTTTTTAGAATAAAACCACTGAATGTGCCCTCAGTTTCAGTGTGTAATCATGTGATCTTTTGGCACATTTTCAGTGTTTTCAGATCATGTACATCTCCAACTCCCCAAAAAATTGTGATGCTGTGTAAAATATAAATAAAACCAAAAAGCAATGATTTATAAATCTCATCAGGGAATACGGGAAGTCAAGACTGTACTTAACAAGAAGAAGGCTGCCTTCAGGAGCAGAGACAGGGAGTCCATAAAGGCAGCATGGCAGGAGGTGAAACACTGTGTGAGGGAAGCCAAGGACAGCTACAGGAGGAAGGTGGAGCAGAAGCTGAGGGACAACAACATGAGGGAGGTCTGGAACTGGAGGAGCCACTACAACGGATCTTCAGCCTTAGTCTGCAGACTGGGAGAATGCCCACCCTCTGGAAGACATCCTGCATCGTTCCAGTGCCGAAGAAGAACCGGACCAGCGAGCTGAATGATTCCGACCTGTGACACTCACTTCACATCTGATGAAGACATTGGAGCGGCTCTTCCTCAGCCTCCTCAGACCCCAGGTGCAACATGCTCAGGACCGCCTGCAGTTTGCCTACTAGCCAGGTGCTGGTGTGGAGGATGCCATCCTCTATTAGCTTCATTGAGCCCACTCCCATCTGGATAAAGGAAATGGCACAGTGAGGATTCTTTTTCTGGACTTCTCCAGTGCCTTCAATACCATCCAGCCCTCTTTTCTCTGGGACAAACTGAGCAAGATGGGAGTGGCCCTCCACCTGATGGACTGGATCTCTGACTACCTCACTGACAGACCACAGTACGTCAGGCTGAAGGTCACCACATCTGACACGGTGGTCAGCAGCACGGGACCCCCCCCCCCCCCCCCAGGGCACAGTGCTGGCCCCTCTTCTCTTCACCCTGTACACCTCAGACTTCCGCTATAACTCAGAGCTGTGTCACATTCAAAGTACGCCGATGACACGGCCATTGTTGGGTGTAACAGGGATGACAGAGAGGTTGAGTATCAAAGACTGGTGGGGGACTTTGCTGCATGGTGCCACAGTGACCACCTACAGCTCAACACCTCTAAGACAAAGAGCTGGTTATTGACTTCTGGACCAGTCCTGCTGGAGGAAGGTGAGGTGGAGGCAATGGACTCTTATAAATACCTCAGGCTGTGGCTGGACAATAAACTGGACTGGACAACACACACCAGCCATCTGTATGGGAAGACACAGAGCAGGATGTACTTCCTTCAACATCTGCAGCAAACTTCTGCGGATGTTTTACCAGTCTGTGGTTGCCAGTGTCCTCTTTTACACTGTGGTGTGCTGGTGGGGCAGCTTATCCAAGGACACAGCCAGACTGTATAAACTGATCAGGCGGGCCGGCTCTGTGGTCGGCATGAAGCTGGACTCTCTGGTGACGGTGGCAGAGTTGAGGTTTCTGGATAAACTGCTGGATATTATGGACAACGCCAGCCACCCTCTGCACACAGTCATCAGTAACCAGAGGAGTCTGTTCAGTGAAAGACTGCTCCTTCCCAAGTGTAGGACCGACAGGCTTAAGAACTCTTTTGTACGTCATGCCATCACACTCTACAACTCCTCACATGGGGGAAGAGGACAGAGAGGAGGACATTGAACATAGAGAACAGTTAAAAGGTGGGGGGTTATCCATATACATCTACTTGTGCAATACAGACACACAGAAATGGACACTTTCCCTGGTGCAATAACCTCATCTTCATCCGTAGTTTAATAATTTCAACTCATATTCTATACAAGCCATATCTGGCTCTTCTGCCTTTATTTATCTTTATTTTTTTCTTATTTATCTGTGTGTTGCTCTTTTTACTCATTTTTCTCTTTCGTACCTGTGTGCTTATTTACCTGCTTTTTCTACTGTTTTGCTGGAATTTTGAATTTCCTGAGGGAGTCATCCCAAGGGATTAATAAAGTTACCTTTAAGTCTAAGGTCATATTTTATTCCCAGTAGAAGATAACCAACACATCAGATGATGAAACGGAGACATTTCACCATGTGATGAAAATATGAGCTGATAGTGAATCTGATGCAGCAACACGTCTGGAAAAAGTTGGAACAGGAGCAACAAAAGCAGAAACACCTGAAGGAGCACTTAACAACTAACCAGGTTAACTGGCAGCAGGTCAGTAACATGACTGGTATAAAAGGAGCATTTCAGAGAGGCAGAGTCTCTCAGATGGAAAGATGGACAGAGGTTCACCAATCTGGGACAAACTGGATCTAAAACTGTGGAACAATTTTCAGAAAAATGTTCCTCAGACTGAAGATCCACCATCTACAGTGTAAAATATCATCAGAAGATTCAGAGAATCAGGAGGAATCTCTGTGCACATGGGACAAAATATTTTCCATGAAATGGTAAAATGTCTCATTTTCATCATCTGATCTGTTGTTTATCTTCTACTAAGAATAAAATATGACCTGATGAGATTCTGGTTTATTTACATTTTACTCAATGATGCAACTTTATCAGGTTTTATGGTGGGGACACAAATCTACAATAGCTGGAAAGCAAAGCTGACAACAAAATGTTTCTGTGGTCCAAACAAACCAAGTTATAAGTACTGACTTCTTTAGATACTAAAGATAATAAAATATTATTGTTTAGAGTTTTAAAGACATTTTATCTGTAACTTGATGCCCTTTGGAGATCATTTCACCTTCTAGTTCCTGACTTACACTCACCGAGATGTTTGTCATGAAGTACCCAAACGTTTTCATGCTTGTTTTTTTTACAGTTTTTACACGTTGAAGAAGACTCAGCAGGCGTGGGCTTATCGTGAAGATTTCAGTCCAGAGTTAAAGGCAATAAAACCCAGTTTTGACCAAAGAGAATAAATATTTTCAGTTAAAACAATAGACTGAGATCATGTGACCCTTACAGTCACCTCAAGACAAGAAAATCTGTTTTTTTTTTTCAGACACAATTCCTCCTATTGCCTTACTTTTTTTTAAAACAGCTGTGCAGCTTGGAGATCAAGGTGGTTGGTGGTTAAATTCCAAGCTTCCCCTGACTGCATGGCAGTGAAGTCTGCATTGCCTCCCGATGTGTCTATTGGGGTATGAGTGTGTGAATGTCACAGGCAAATTGAGTTGTCAAGCTGACTGGAAAAGGGCTGTATAAGTACAGTTTATTTACCATTTGCTAAGTTTTGCATTAAAGCCAAACCTCACAGCGGCCATCTTTAAAAAGTCGCCAATTTTGCTTTGGCGTTCTTTTTCTGCTAATGCGACATAGCTGAAATTTCCCTTCAAGGTAGAAAAGGCTTCAAGGAACAAGTGGTAGAAATTTGGGGACCCTAGCTTAAAGTATGACCGAGTTATGACTGATTAAAAATACATCCGTACACGTCTAATACTTTAACATTGGGCATCAAGTCGGTGCCGAGTGCAGCGGTTATAGCGTGGTCATTTCGGGACGGATCGAGCTGAAATTGATGTCACACAAGCTTGGGGGGCTTAGGAACATAAATCTGGAGTCTCAGCCGTTTTGGTCCAGGAATGAGGGAGTTATGAACTCAAACGTGACGGCTGCCATATTAATATGCAGACATGTCCAATGTACAGTTTAACAATCTTTTTCTGCTCGTCTGATCGGACCAAACTTGGAAAACTTGTTGGGCATGGTACAAGGACCCCCAGTTTTAATTTTCAGCCATTTATCTTCAGATTTGGGGAACTTATGGCCTTTTGAACATTTTGTGTACATGTGTAAGACTTTATTATTGGGCGTCAGGTGAAGTTTGTGTACAGCGGTTATAACTTGGTCATTTCTGAACGGATCGAGCTGAAATTGATGTCACACAAGCATTGGACCTTCAGGAGTCTGAATCTGAAGTTTCAGTTTTCTACATGCAGGTATGACCGAGTTATGAGCCACGTACTTGAACTCGACCTGAAGCTCAATGATAAAGCCTTACATGTGTACACCTGTTTCAAACTGACAACAACTGGACTGTACTTGGTCCGAATTTCTTCAAACTTGGAACACTTGAAGAGGGGTTTACAATGGACAAACGCTGCAAATTGGAGCACCCTAGCATAATGTGTGGCCGAGTTATGACAGATTGAAACCCACAGTACATGTGTAAGACTTTATTATTGGGAGTCAGATGAAGTTGGATAACTTGGTCATTTCTGGACAGAACGAGCTGAAACTCACAGGACACACTCTGTGGATGTTGAGGAAGACATGTAAAAAGTTTCTGACCAAGGATTGGCTTGTTATGAGTGAGAGAAGGCTATGGCAAGCCAAAGTGGTCAAAATTCGCCACTTTATTGGCACGTTTGTAATAAAACAGCGTTAAATATGCTGTTTTGTGGTTAAAAAAACGGCATTAAAAGCATTGTTTTATGTGGCAAAAACGGCGTATTTTACGCCGTTTTTTAAAGCTTTGGTAAAAGCCGAAAAATACGATGTTTTGGTGTATGGAAAGCTGTTTTAGCCAAAAACGTGCGTCCAAATGCACCTTCTGAGTGCGTTCAGAATGCCTTAACTTAGAAAACGTGTTAATTCGTGGTGAATCTTTGCTGAATCGCTCCCATTGGCTGAGGACTCTGGGTTAAGCCATTTCATTGACAATCGTGGGGACAGGTTGCAGAAATGCGGAGCTGTTATTCCGAAAATAACCAGCAGATGGCAGCATGCCGTCATTAACAAAACACATGGCGGACGTCACTTCTGTTTTCAGTGGAAACTGCTATATTTTAAGAGAGATTGTGACTTTAGCTTTGTTTTGATAACTTTTCTAGTAGCAAATGTACACTTTATTTTCATAGTATCTAATATGCTTCGTAGTTTTTTTTTGTTTTCTGTGTACATTCTTTCTGGTCTCTCAACGAAATTGTAGGAATAAACACTTATTTATGTCCCCGACAGGTCATTTTGAACAATAAGGCCAGGATGAAAAAACGTTTGGAAAATTGATCTTTATTGTAATTTCAATAAATGAGCTGTGGTAGTACACAACATAGGTTTAATTCACTAATAACGTCATTCTGCTAATATCCACAGCCACTGCATTACTGCAATTATCCACTTTCTTTCGCTTTTCCCGGCCGGGTCCAGTCTCGGGCTGGCTTTATTTATAACACACTTTAAAACACCAGGTAGATGAAACAAAGTGCCATAATGTGCACATAACATCTTATTTAAAAATATTTAAAAATAATAATAAAGGTAAATAAAATAAAATAAAATAAAATAAAGTAAAATAAAAATAAATAAAATCATATAAATCTAAAATCAGGTCTAAATGTCAACATCTCATTTGGTGTTAAGCAGATGGGTTTTAAAAAGAGATTTAAAAATAGATCTAGAGGAGGCCTGTCTGAAGGCAGCTCATTCCTCAGTTTAGGTGCTGCCATCGCAAAAGCCTGGTTCCCTCTGAGCTTCCGGCTGGCCCTGGACACACTCAGGAGGAGCTGGTCAGCCACCTCAGGGCTGGAGAAGGTACATGGGGATGGAGAAGAGAGGCACAACGGGGCAGCACCTCAAGGTGTTTCCTTACGTCATCCTCGTGTCCGAGGGATTCTCCCCTCTCCACTCTCTCCATAATAACGTTCAAGGTTCACACTTATCCGTGACACATACTGTAGGTTTTATAGTTTTACATGAAATTCTTCCGACTGACCTCAAAGCCCCAACACTGGCCTATTTTCAGGAGAAACAACGGGAAGTTAAGTATTTTAAACTGTGACTGAGTAAAACAACAATGAAAAAGTTGCTTCTTATTCTCAACGGTCCAACAAATGAGTTTATTGAAAAAAAAATCTAAACAGTATTTATTTGTAAATATTTTTATGTCTAGTGAGATCGTTGCTAAGTTGGTTGCTATGGACGCTGCATTTTATTTCAAATTACCGTCAGCTAGAGGTAGTTTTAAAGACTTTTTCTATGTCTATGTTCATGTATATTTCAGGAATATGTGGGAGGGTTGTCCCTTTTTCTTTCTTTTTTACAGTTTGTAATGACATTCAATAATTAATATATAGATTAGTATTTTTTTCCTGGGTTTGATATCACGTGGTGACTTGAAATGACACTTAGCCTATTTATTCTATTGCCCTGTGTAAATAGTTCATAGTCTATACCTTTCTATATAATTAATGAATTAATGAATTATTAAGTCCAGACTCTGTGGTGAAACTGTTCTGCTCCACAGAAAGGTTTTCCACTTTGCCTCAGACCATTTCTTGGTCCAGAGAAGATGGTGGTGTTTCTGGGTTTCTCTTTGGAAGTGGCTTTTTTTGTGCATGACAAAACGTTAACCTGCAAACTCTTGCAAATTTTATATTAAGTAACCTTTTTTCTGACATTGTTCCACAGTTATTAGATGTATAACATCTGTCCAGCATCTGAGACTCTGCCTCTCTGAAATGGGGTGACATAAATTAGGCCACACAAATAGAACCTCAGCCACCTCCTTATATGTGTTGATAAATGTGGATATGATGGTTTACTTGAGATATAAAAGAATTTATAAAATAAAATGGGTGCAGCTAGCCCTTAGTCGACGAGGAGTGAGCTGCAATTTGTTGCACTTCCACAGAGGCTTACATTTTCCCGCCGGAGGTTGCCGCTTGTGAAGAATTGTGCTAGTTTCAAATGGCCTGGGAAGATGTCTGAGTACGTTACCTCACTGAGCCAACGGTTCAATACAATTATAAATCGAATACAGCAGCAAGACCAGCAGCCAAGCTCCTGAAATCTAGCTGAAAGGTAGGTTTTTATCTGTGTGTAAATGTTCATTTTGGAGGTTGGTGAAAGATTATGCTTGCTTAAAGCAAGCAACACATTGTGGGTTCACTTTTCATTACTTTGATTCTCTATTGAGTCTTAACCAACTTGAGAGAACAAGCAAAAAAGCAACCATAGCCTACGCTGAAGTAATTAAAATGAGTTTGTGTGCTGACAGGCTACAGTAATTGCAATTTATTCAGCCTAAGAAGTCATTACAAATCAGATATTTAGCTTCGGTTGAAATACATTGGTCATCTTTAAGTCTCTGCATTTGTTAGGGTTTTGAAAAACAACACGTTCTTTTTCAGACTTTGTTTATTCCGAAAGTCCGGAAACATGCCGGCTAATGCCCGAAGAGGGAGAAACGACAGAGAACGGTTGACGGTCTTTAGGGCCATTCTTCTGCTGGACCCTAATATGAGAAAATTTCATCCACAAAAAGGTAGACATGTTTTTTCAGGATAATTTAAAATGTGACAATCAAAATGTAAACTACATAGAATTTGCTTTAATCGACACATTTATGAAAATCTACTTGTTTTGATTAAATTTGGAGTGGACTTTTCATTATTTCAAATGGTCCATTGTGACTTATTTGCTGCGGAATTTGCAGGTCAAACTGCACTCAGGCAACGATGCACAAAGTCCCGCGCTTTCATTTAGAGGGAAAATGAATGGATTTCATTGATAGTTTTCTTTTGAAGTTAACAGTGATGTTTTGGGCTTCCATTAACCAAATGATATAATTGACAAAACCTCACCGGAAGTTAATTTGATTAGGGGGAGCAGGGGACTGAGCAGGGTATTTTTAGCAGGCTGAAAATAGGTGATGGTAATTACATGTCACAAATGCACTTTCTGTATCTGTGACCTCTGCAACCTGCACTTTTTTCTACCCTTACAAACATGTAGTCCATTACATACATGTGTGACCGATTTTTTCAAGCCATCTTTGAAATCACCATGAGCAGACCTCACCGACGGGAGATACGCTGCACTGTGCCAAAATCAAGCTCAGCAAACCAGAGCCAGCAACTGGCCAAAAATTGCAGTTTTTTTCAAAACAAACCATGCAGGCAGTGTCATGCTGTGGAATGCAGACAATGTAGCAAATTGATGATAAGTTATTACCTGTCAATATACCATCGAGCTTGCTAACAAGAAAGCTAATGTTGTTACACCCCTTGCTAAGTCGTTCATGCTGGAAACAAACCCAGTCGTCCTTAATTTCACCGTTGCTTTACATGTCTTTAGGTGAAATCTTGTCACAATAGAGAGAGCAGCCAGGGAGAAGATGGATAGCAGCAAAGGCATGAAAGTGACTGTTAGGTTCAACTCCACAGTAACTCCACAGCTACTCTTCTTAATTCTATTTCTAATTTTTGCTTTCTTTAATTTATTTGCTTTCTAGAACAGAAAACATTAGAAAGTATAAGAATAAAAAGCACGATTTAAAATTAATACCACAAGAGAAAACAGTAGATCTTAAAAGAGGTTGTGTAGACTTGAACTTTTGAATAAAAACTATTTAAATGCAACTGAGAACAGGTTGGTTAACCAGGTCTTTAACCAGGATTTAAATAAACTGAGTTTTTCAGCTCATCTGAGACTTTCTGGGAATCTAGGTGTAAACACCTATTGGAAACTAAAATAAAACTTGTGACAATATTTCTGTTTTTATATATTTTTTCCTATAACTATGACTGTTTTATCTTTTCACTCACCTCTCTCAGTGACATAAAGGCTTTCAGTCTGTCATATTTAGGACTATAATATTAGGCAAATGCTGACATAGCGTGGAACATTTTACAGCAGATAATGATGGTCCCCCCCCAAAAAAGCTAAACTCACTGTCAGTGAACTCCACAGATATGTTTTTTTATCATAACTTTAAGAAAAAAAAATTATAGATCTTAGGAATGGGGGTGTGAGGATGGGAATGAACCACATGCCCCCTGGGGCCAGTTTTACTTACAAGCTCTTGTGGGAGAAAATGGGCCAGCACATGGGGTAAAGTTGCCAGTAATACCAAGAGGATGCTTTAGTTATGACAATCATGGAAAGAGAAGGGTAAACAGCTGATATAGAATAACAATTCCAAGATAAGATAGCTGTGGTGTGAGTGTATGGATGCATGTGATTGGTTGGGACCCAGGAAGCATTATGGTTACAGAAAAAGTGAAGGAAATGATCAGATTTATCGAGAGGAAGAAAAATCTATTTAGGTCTTCTCTCAGCAACTGAGCTGCAACAGTTAGACCGTCCTCACATGAACAATGCTAGTTCCCTTTTAAATATTATTGATTGTGTAAATAAATCTGCATGAAAGATGAACTCTGTCTGGTTTATGTCTGTCTGTTATACTTTAAATATAATCTGAATAATACAGTAACATGTTTCTTCTACACTCTCATAGTGAAGTATAACTGGTTGAGTGAGCAGCACAAACAGTCCAAGCTTGACTTCTGAATGCACGCTTGTACAACAGTTAAGACTGTAAACATTTGTAAGTTTATCAACCTTGAAACATTATTCTGTTCTTTTTATTTTAGCTGAACCCTTAAAGAAGATAAGGGTACCAGTTTCCCTGTCTGGAGAAGAATTCAAAGATTTTCTCCAACAATCCTTTCACTGACTGGGAAATTCTGCATTCGAGCCGGCTAGAGTTGATGCACAGCGCAACCTTTTGAAACTCAACCTTCCTTTGCTCCCCCCATCTGCTCTGAAAGCCAGTAGAGTCCTGAAACGTTCAGCTCTATATATCCTCCCCAAGGTTACAATTTGTTTGTACAGATTTTGATTTAATTTGGGTAACTCTGTGTGGAAGGTCCCTGTAAGTAAGCATAAATATGTAGTTAAAAGTGACCTAATACAGCATTGTAAGATGTTTATAAGACAGCAAGAAGCTACTCAAAATACTTTTAAGACACTTATTACAGCTAACTAGGGATGTTTGTTGTGATAACCACTTATTTTTTTCAATCACTGGACCAGATCTCTGATGAGCACTTTTAAGTGTTTTTAAAGAAGGATTAGTGCCCTCTTACCATTTTGTAAATTAGCTCCTAATTAGCTACTTACTTATGCCTGTGCCCTCTATAAGGTGTAACCCTGATTTGTGATATATTTTCTATGCATTTTTACTATTGATTAAGTATGGATTGATTGTACAGCCCTTTGGTCAGCTTTTGCTGAGTTATAAAAGTGCTATAAAAACACTACTTACTATTTAAACAATTGTTTTGTGATAGGAGCCTCGTGGGCGGGTGGAGAACACTGTGATGTAGGAACAGTTATTACTGTTTGTGACACTGTTACTTTTAAAGTTCAATTTCTTCACAATGACATTGTTTAAGAGAATTTGTTGTTATTCAACATGAAAATGGTTAATATATGGCTACGCGTTTCTTGGAATTTCTACAGAAATTTGGTTTTTTTTTTACCAATGACTCTTTATAGGAAAATCTTGAGGAGGAGGCAGAAAGAGATACCCAGGAGCGAGATGTAAGACAATTCCTAGCACCTTGTAAAACTTTCAAAAGTAGTTCTCTGCTTGTTTTTGGTCTTTTTTGGCAAAACAAACATGATTCCTACAAGACTTCCTTATCTTACAATGTTATTGCTGTAAAAACTTGTAATTGTTACTTTTTTTATTTTAATATTTTGAAACTTTTATGTGTTACCTCTAACTCACTGTAGGACAATATGGAGGAATCTGAAGAAGATTCCCTGGAGGCAGAATGCAATGTAAGACTACAGCTAGAAGAAAACTGGTGCAACACATACTGTCTAAATATAATGTTTGTATTTTGATGCAAGTAATTCATCATTTAAAGATGACTGCTGTTTGGACTGGAAGTGTTCATCTGGATTTCTTCCAAAGCTGCCTTTCTTAAAACCCACCATCTAAATTTTTAACAATAACTCTTTGTAGGACGAGCTGGAGGAGGCCGCAACAGATCCTCCGGAGCCAGATAATGATGTAAGACAATTTCCAGTACCTTGTAAAACTTATATTCAAAGGCAGAGCTTTACATTTTGGAGTCTTTATGGCAAGACAAAGATCAATCCACCAAATCTTCCCTGTGCACACTTCCTCATGTATGTCCATTGTCTTCTAACTTTATATTGTGCAGCCTCATTATTCAGAACTGAAATGTGCATACCTGATGTTTTGCATAGGATGTTTGTCAAAATGAGGTAGAATATTTGTTAATTGTCATGTTATACTATTCTGCAGGTTGAGGAAATACCAGATGATGTAAGATGTTTTTTTAAACACCTTTTATGCTCTTAAATAGTATCAAACCCAGACATTTGTTTCCATTAATGACCTGATTTATTTATCTTATTACTCAGCTTTTCTTGTCTTTTAATCTTTTATTTTATTTACTTATTTATTTTTTGGAGGGGCGGTTGTGTGTTCTAAACTCCAGTGCTTCCTCATGGGGACCCTCCATGCTGGGAATGTATCTGGTTTGCCTGCTGGGATGCCGTTGAGGATCCACCTGGCCTGGGGGGACTGGTGAACTCTACATCATTTGTGGAGTGTTCCCTGGTCTTTCTGGGTTGGGGTGGTCTCTGGTGGCACTCCGTGTGTGCGCAGACTGTGTTGACCCTCAGCGTGGATGGCCTCTTATGGGTGGTTCTTCCTCACCTGGTTTCTCTGTGCCCTTTTTATTATGTGCTGTGTATGCATGAGTAGGTGCATGAGTGTGTGTGTGAGTGGGTCTATGTGTTGTGGTGGGAGCGAGGGGTTATTTCACTATTGGGATGAACTTTGTGTTGCATTTAAAGTATGAAAAGTGTTATATTAATAAAGTTTGATTTGACTTGATGCATGTTTGGTGGTGATGGGTAAAATTCATCATGACATTGTTTTTCTTCAACAAAACGTGTTCACAAGGGAAACCGATGAGCACATAATTGTGCAAACGGAGGGGTTAGTTTAATTTCATGTTAATAATAATGAATAATGAGATGTGATGATAACATGCACCAAAATCATTGCTGATGGTTAATATATCATTTTGGTTTCTGAATGGTACTAAATATATTTTATGTACTGTCCTTGTAGACCACAGTTGAAAGACTTGTTTGAAGGCCTCGCTGCACAAGTCCGCCACTTTGACATACCAAGTGGTAACATGGTCAATGTCTGCCGCAGTGCCATCTTAGAAGGAGCAAAGCGAGCATTCTACCGCCGGACCTTCAGTCCTGAGGCAAGGCTAAGCCTTGTGTTTCTGGATGACTCTATGCAGGCTGAGGGTGCTGTTGATGAGGGTGGGCCCTCTAGGGAGTTTTTCAGACTCCTTTTGAGGGCCATCAAAGATAGTACCCTCTTTACTGGCCCCGAGTCATCAAAAAATCTGTCTTTGGACAGCCATGGTCAGTACTTTTGTCTTTCCTCTTGTGTTTTTGAAGCCTTTCCTGTGATGGAGTTGTTTTCTCACTTGCCTTTTTTGTATTTTAGCATTGCAGAGAGGGTTGTACAAGACATTTGGGACAATGATAGCCGTGGCCTTTGTTCACGGAGGAGTGGCCCCTCTGTTTTTCTCTGAGAGGCTTTATAACAGCCTCTGCCAACTGACCATGCAACCTCCAACCCTGGATGAAGTCACTGATGGAGACCTCAGAGAGAAGCTAAAAAAGGTGATATTGTCAGTATGTGCAGACTTTGTAAATAAATGTTTTATATTTACCTAAACTAACAGCTTCACTCTTGTCACAAAGATAAGTGATGCAGCAAATCTCATGGAGGCCAGAGCAGCTGTTGAGGAGGCTGCTGAGAGTCTATCTCTGTTGGGGTCACTGAGGCACATTGTGTCCATGGAGGGGCAGGACCAATTGGTTGAAGCTGCAACCTCTTTTTATGTAGAGCGAAGAATTAAGGAGCCCTTGGAGCAGTATGTTGGTTTTTTTTTATGCAGTTTTACTTCACCCAACAACCAGTGTGCTGCACTATGCAATGTGGAAATGCAACACCTGTAAAAGTAAATTGTGTATGATCTAAACCAGAAACTTGTTGCATTTTGATTTAAAAAAGCAGCAACAATAAGCTTAAAACGTCTGTTTTGTTTGTAGATATCTTCCTTCACGTGACCACTTAATCAGAGATATTTTAAAAATCTTTTCCAGATTTGCTATGGGCCTCAGCACCGTGGGCGTACTGGGTGTAATGCGGTCCCATCCAACTTTGATGCGCGATGTTTTTGCCAAAAGCAACGAGGCCCTTCAGGCGGCAACTCTCATGGATTTATTTAGGGTCCAAGGATCCTGCCAAGGGACCAACAGGTGGCATGCTGAGAGGCGTACAGAGGGATTTTGGAGGGACTATCTCCTTGATATTGAAGGTGAAAAGGATGTTTGAATTTGTGATTTGCTCTTTTCTTAACCTGCCTAATATTTATTGCAACTAATAAGGCAAAACTGCCACTGAACACGATGACAATACAAAAGTAATAATAATAATAATAATAATGGATTAGATTTATATAGCGCTTTTCAAGGCACCCAAAGCGCTTTACATTGTGTGAATCCATTATTCATCCACTCCTCACTCATACCTGGTGATGGTAAGCTACGTGTGTAGCCACAGCTGCCCTGGGGCAAGCTGACGGAAACGTGGCTGCCAGTCTGCGCCTACGGCCTCTCCGACCATCACCGAACATTCATCCACACATTCATACACCAGCGATGCCAACACTGGACAAAGTACAACAAAATCAAAAAATCAAGACAAGTTAAAAAGGTTACTGTAACCCTAAACACAAGAATAGAAAACACCACTAACCTTCAAAACAGAAAAAAAGGTATGTGGGCCGTATGATTGCATCATTATATATATACTTAGTTACTGAATGACAGATGGCCATATAGCAGAAGAATCTAAATTGAGAGTGTCGGTGTTAGTGCAGATCTTGATCTTGTTTTAGCACCTTGTTTTTTACAAACGTTTCTCAAACATACTTTTGTGCTAACAGTTTTGCCTTTGTACTTTGAGCAATTTAAAATAAAAGATGTAAAGGACTGCTCTTTCTAACTTTGTGTTAACAGATGGTGCGATGGAGGTGACGCTGGAGCAAGTCCTTGTCTTTGTCTCTGGTGTGGACAGGATCCCGGTGCTTGGATTTACTCCAAGGCCAACCTTGTCTTTCCTGCATGAACACGGAAAATATTCCCAGAAGCAAACACTTGCATTGTCAACTTGAAGTTGCCAATTCACCAGACCTATGAAAATTTCTGTAAGTACATGTCAGAGGGGATCATACAGTCCCCTACGTTTGGCATGGCATAGAGCCCCCACCCCACTACCACCTGCCATCACCACCACCTCTGAGTTATTGGTTTGTTTTGTTGGTTGGTTTGAGTCATTAAAAGTGGAGGCAACACATTTACTGGTGTCTGTTATTTTTGTTGTAGAGGGAAAGACAATGAAATTAGTGATGGAGAGTAATTTTATTATCAAAGCTACAATGATTATTTATGTGCTTAAAAGAGACAAAGGAGTCAAAAAACTTTAAAAAATGCCATTGACATACTTTATTATTTGTGTTTAAGTCATGTACAGAAGCATAAAATACTTGCAAAAATAATATGAAAAGGAAATTTCAGTGTCTAACTTAACATACATCATCGTTATCTCCTCTTTGTTCGTCATCCATGTTTCTAAACTATTGTTTGGCAATGGTTTGTGAGGGTACAGCACACAGTGGTGCATAAATGTTAACAGCATTTGAAATGGCGTGAGAATTTTCTTTTGACCGGGCATGACAGGCAACAAAAAATGGAATAATGCCATAAAGGTTTCCAAGTTTGGCAGACCTGTATAGTAGTTTACTTTTTCATCTCCAGAGAAACCATCAGACATCCTGCGCCTAATGCACGCCTGAGTGCACACAGGTTACATCGTCTGTGTCACTTACTGCTGTTGTGTGTCTCATCCTCTGTGATTAATTGATCACTTTCTTCTCCAGCCTTACGTGTCTCCTCTCTGGTCTGGACTGCTTTACTCTCCAGCATCAGATGTCCCCTTCTCACTCAGTTGCACATAAATATTTTTATGTATCAATATGTACATAATTTTATCTATTTTTGATTGTATTTTCTAATAAGTCAATAAAAAATAAAGAAAAAAAATATTGACCACAGGACTCTTAAAAAACCGTAGGATGCGACTGGCCAGTAGGTGCCGCTGTTCTGCTTAGTGTATTTAATCTGCGGTCCCATGATGCCAACGTGGAACTGCTGGCTGTTGGGCTACGGCCGTATTACTTGCCAAGAGAGTTTACATCAGCCATTGTGTTAACTGCTTACATTCCCCCATCAGCTGATGCGGAGGCCGCCGCTGACGTCATCAGCTCCGTCGTCTCCCGGTTGCAGACGCAGCAACCAAATGCCTTCATGGTAATCACAGGGGACTTTAATCATGCTAGCATGGACAGAACACTGACTGACTTCACTCAGTATGTGGACTGCTCCACTCGGGACAATAAAACTCTGGACCTGCTGTATGCAAACGCACGGGGAGCATACAGTGCAACCGCCCTTCCCCCCCTCGGCAGGTCAGATCACAACCTGGTTCTGCTTTCACCAAAGTATGTGCCTATTGTCCGGCGGCAGCCTGTGCCCACAAGGAGAGTGAGGAGGTGGACACAGGAGGCTGAGGAGGCCCTGCAGGACTGCTTTGACTGCACAGACTGGGATGCACTCTGCCTGCCTCATGGGGAGGACATCAACAATATGACGGACAGCATCACGGAATACATCAAATTCTGTGAGGACACTGTCATGTCCTCCAGGACTGTTAGATGCTTCCCAAACAACAAGCCGTGGATCACTAGCGACCTGAAGACCCTACTCAACAAGAAGAAGAGAGCCTTCAGGTCTGGAGACAGGGAGGAGTTGAGGAGGGTGCAGCACCAACTGAGGGACAAGTTGAGGGAGTGTAAGGACGCTTACAAGAGGAAGCTGGAGGCCAAACTCCAGAAGAACAACATGAGGGAGGTGTGGTCTGGAATGAAGGAGATCACAGGATGTGGGGGGAGAGGCAGACTGATTGATGGTAATAGGGAGAGAGCTAACGAGCTTAACACCTTTTTCAACAGGTTTAGCTCTCAGACTCCCCCTGTCTCCTCTGCCCCTACCCCAGCCATCCCACACCTCCCCCCTCCTCTTCCAACTGCTCCACTGCTCTCCCCTCCCCCCCTACAGTGAGCCCACTGGATCAGACTGGACTTCAACCCATAACACCTCGCCCCGCCCCAACCCCTTCCCCTGGCTTGACTGTAACAGCCTGGCAGGTGAGGAGACAGCTGGAGAGAGTGAACAGACACAAGGCTGCTGGCCCGGACGGTATCAGCCCCAGGATACTGAGGACCTGTGCCAGCCAGCTGTCTGTAGTTCTCCAGCACCTCTTCAATCTGAGCCTCAGCCTGGAGAAGGTGCCACAACTTTGGAAGACCTCCTGCCTGGTTCCTGTTCCTAAGAAGTCACCTCCATCTGGCCTCAGTGATTACCGTCCAGTTGCCCTTACATCACATGTGATGAAGGTGCTGGAGAGGCTGGTGTTGGCCCACCTGAGGCCACTGGTGAAACCTTCTCTCGACCCTCTGCAGTTTGCCTACCGGCCACGTGTGGGGGTGGATGATGCTGTCATCTATCTGCTGCAGCGAGCTCACTCGCACCTGGATGGTAGTGGAGGCATTGTGAGAGTCACATTCTTTGACTTCTCCAGTGCCTTCAACACCATCCAGCCTTCTTTACTGAGTGGGAAGCTGCGGCTGATGGGTGTCGGCGGGTCCTCTGTCTCCTGGATCGCTGATTACCTGACAGACAGGCCGCAGTTTGTCCGGCTGGGCGGTGTCCTGTCTGATGTGGTGATGAGTGATGTAGGAGCCCCGCAGGGCACTGTGCTCTCTCCATTCCTGTTCACCTTTTACACCACAGACTTTCAGTACAACTCAGGGTCATGTCACCTTCAGAAATATTCTGACGACTCTGCAGTTGTTGGGTGTATAAGTGGTGGACGGGAGGAGGAGTACAGGGGGCTGGTGGACGGATTTGTGGAGTGGGCGGGTAAGAATCACCTGCTGCTTAATGTGGACAAGACCAAAGAGATGGTGTTAGACTTTGGGAAGAAGGGATCAGCTCCACAGCCCCTCTGCATCCTGGGTAGTGATGTGGACACGGTTGAAGAATATAAATACCTGGGAGTGACTATCGATAGCAGACTGAGTTGAAGACCAACAGCACAGCTGTGTACAAGAAGGCCTGCAGCAGACTCTACTTCCTGAGGAAGCTGCGGTCGTTCAACGTGTGCAGCAAGATGCTGGAAATCTTTTACTAGTCTGTGGTGGCCGGTGCCCTGTTTTCATCTGTGGGCTGCTGGGGGGGCAGCATTGCAGCCAGTGACACCAACAGACTGAACAAACTGATCAGGAAGGCTGGCTCTGTCATTGGCTGCAGACAGGACACTTTAGAAGCAGTGGTGGAGAGGAGGACACTGAACAAACTGTTATCTATCTTGGATAACCCGGACCACCCTCTCCACCCTGTGCTGGACAGACAACGAAGCTCCTTTTCCAAAAGGCTCAGACAGCTTCGCTGTCTCAAGGACCGCTTTAGGAAATCTTTCCTGCCACACGCAATAAGACTGTTTAACTCATCATCATGGTCTCAGAGATAACAATATGAGTGACTGTTGTAACTGGTGAATTTTTGCACTGACTGGATCAACCTTGCACAGTTAAACTCCTCATCTTCACTACTAATCATTGCACTGGACTATATTATTTGCTGGCTATTCTCACTCTTACTGTATATAGCTAAATATCTCCATGTATAAGTCTTGTAAATATTGAAATTTTTATACTGTTTTTTATTTTTTTTGCTACCTTAAGAAGCACAACTGCTAAATGACTGTACCGCTGCAACACCTAAATTTCCCAGCTTGGGATGAATAAAGTACTTCTATTCTACTTCTATTCTATTCTATTCTCTGCTAAGTGTTCATTATCAAGCTGAGGTACATTCAGTAATCAGGTTAACAAGATGGCACTGGAAGTCTTTTTCAATCAAGTTCAGCAAACTTTTTCCAGCTGTTCGAGGAGCTTTGTGAGGGATAATTCATCCAGTGATGGACTCAGGATACTTCTTATAAGGTATTTTTTTACAAACACGATGTTTCTGAAATGAGATCAGAATTTGCCTGTTTGGAGCACGCTAACGACTGTGGTTGTACTTTGGCCTAATTATTGCAGTCCTACCATGTTGCCTTTTAATTTCGCCTTCATGTATTGTTTATTTAGCAATTATTCAACTTATCTGCGCACACGTTTGCTGACGTAAAGTGTATTATAGTACATCTAACTATGTTACCTGGCAAAAGCTAAGAGAACCTCAGCTATGTTTTCAGCGGCAACCTCCGGCTGGAAAATGTGAAGCCTATATGGATGTGCAAAAGAATACAGTTCCCCCCTCAGCCACAGTGGCTCCACAAGGGAGTCGATTTCCATAGACTCCCATTTTAAAAAGACCACAGGTCACAGCATAAATTAACATGTTTACAACCTGGTCTTAATAACATCTGCTTAGAAGTTGTTTAATTTTGAAATACGGCATAATTGGTGTTGTGACCTTGTTATTAACAGCAATGCAGCTGCAAGAAGGCAGTGTAGCACAACCGCGGATTTTAGCCTGCGTACAGCTGCCTCAGCTTTAGCCCGCATACCTCTGTTAGCTGGTTAGTTCCGAATTAGCTTGGTTAGCTCTTAGCTACAGGCAGCTTGGCGTTTGATAAATGTCAATCATCAACCGCCACACCCACAGCCCCATAGACATACTAAAGGCTAGATGACTCACCGGCGCTGCTGGCCAATGGAGTCGAACATCCGCACCTGCAGCCATGTTGTCACAGTCAGCTAGCTCACTCATAACATTGGCTGTGTCCGAATGTCCCCCCTACTCCCTAACCCCACGTTCAATACATAGGGCTGCACTGTAGCTGTGTCCCAATTCAGGGTCTACACACTTCAAAGTCTGCTTAACGTTCGTGAAATGGGACAGCCTACCTAGTCTAGAAGAATTTCCCATAGCAACAACACAGGACGTTGAATCACGTAAACCTCTGAAATTACTTGTAGGAAATGTCAGTAGACGCTGAACACGGAGCGGCAACACCGACAGTAAAAAAAAAAAAAAAAACGGTTTGAGGCTCTGTTGTTTTCCAGCCGGTACACACTTCATTAACCCCTTAAAAGTCACTGAATATCAAATATTACCGAATTTTAATGTCACCATTTAACAAACATGCTTTAAATGTACTTGATTTTGTAACGTTTATACTAAAGTGTAGTTAAAAAAACGTACTTTTTTTAAAATAAAACTTTATTTAAACTAAATAGAACTCTTCTGAGGTTGCTGATTTGCCACCGTCCTGTGCGCAATGAATTGTGGGAGAAAAGCGGCCGCGAAGGATGCATCACCAGCAGCTACGTTTGAGGCTAAACGAAGTGCGGATTCGAAGGGTGGATTCGGAAGGTCCTTCAAATTCTGTGAATTGGGACAGTACTTCACGCACCGCGATGACGTATGTGGCCGACGAATCCGCACTTCGAAGTGTGCAGACCCTGAATTGGGACACACCCCATATAGCACACTACATAGTGACTCATTCTCTTGGCGATTCGGACACGAAGCTGCCTTATTTTCCCTCCCTCGCCACAGACCACGTGACTACCAGACATCACCACGGCAACTACAACGTCAAGATGCCATTTCAAATCCAATCCAAAGTTGTGTGTAAATATTTTTATTTCTTATGTTGTATTTTATTCTTTGTTGCATATCTATTCAATAAAAATGTTTTTTCGCCTCCTTGCACCATGTTGAGCTTCTGCCCGCAATGCATTGTGGTCTATATTGACCCGTCTAGTGACCATCGATTCTCACTACTTTTCAAGATGCTTTGTGGGTAATTTTGAGTACCCTACTTTTTTCTCTCTGGACATTCGGACACACTCCTATATAGGGCACTATGTAGGGAGTAGGGTGTAGTGATGGTAAGTTCGCCTCTTTTCACTAACCCAGGTCCTGACCTACTGACTGAGTTTATGCAGCTGCCTGCCATGTGGCAAGAGGAGGTACCACATGAAAATGAACGAATCGCTCACTGAGAGGACCCGTTACTCCTGAGTTATATAAAGGATTAGTTCATACTGAACGAATCGTTCGGGACCGACACATCACTAGTAGGGTGCACATTCTGACACAGCCATTGTTTAAATGCTGCATTTACTTTTTAAACAACCATAAATTGCTCAGTTGTATAGCGATTTTCAAAGGGTTTGGTTTGTTATAAACATCAGAGATGTAGCACGCACAGTTAGGAATAATTATAAACAAAGAATTTATAGTGGAGCTATAACCATGGACTTTCATATGAACATCAACTGATGGTTAGGTATGTATTTTAATTTTGATTAATTGCATAATAATATTTGTCCCAAAAAGCAGCTTTTTTTATTTAAATGGAATTTAGTGGATTACTAAATCAAATGATATACAGACATTAATAATGTAAAGTTAAGCTCTATTAATAACCTAAATAAAATACCTTTTTAATTGCATTTCCATTTAAAACAAAGTATAAAATCCAGACCTAAACAGACCTAAAGTTAGTGTAATTTTAAGTACGTTAACAGCTCCAGTCTACAACATGTTACAATCATTTTAACCTTTTAAATGTTTTCATCCACATGCTTCAATAATAATATCTGACAGTAAACCAGGGTGGGCTCAACCACTAGCAGCTTCAGTCTGGTCATGGTGCAGAGGTGATCACCTCCTGCTCTGACTGCAGCTTGAAGCAGGACGCTGCCTGACGACCAAGCTTCTGGTATTTTCTTCTGGACGGGGGAGGAGCTTACACAACAGCCGCTGCTGCTTATGGACAAGAGTAAACTATACATGCTTTTGTGTTACCAAAAGTCTCCAATATCGCCAGAAAAAAGTCACTAGACCTGTTTAATAGTTTTTGTCATTTAAATGGAGTTCTAAGAGGGGTCTGAAAAATCGATAAATATATCATCAAAGTTGCTGAATTACTAGTGGAAGTGAGCATATGTGAACTTGTGCACTGACAAACGTTGCATACGTTAATTTTTCTGTATTTAATTAACCGTGCCAAACGCGGTAAAGGCCTATCTTACCCACGGAAGATGTCTTCTGTTGTGTATTTTTAGGCTGGAGACCCTTTCTAGGAGCCTCACGTGGGCCAGGGGGAGGCTTATACAGCCTGGTGATGCAGACGAACTACAGTCATTAGATGCTTTATTCAGACGGTGGAAGCTGACCTTGAAACTCAGCAAGGTAACAATTTTCGGTGGTGTGAGAAATAAGACTATTTTTAACTATTAGAAAGGCATTCAAGGTGCATGAAAACATTAAGTGTATTGATGCACTGTAATGGCATTGACTTTGATTTTGACTGATCCTTTTATGAACATTTTTTCTTGTGTAGATTTGACCAGCAGTCGTTATGACGCTCCTTTGTTATGGACACACCGCTTTGGAAGATCCAGCTATAACATCACTGAGGAACAAGTGAGAATACTCCAGTCATGTGGATTCACGTCTGTCCAGATGGCTGAAATTCTTGTTATGTCTCACAGGACAGTCACACAGAGATTGAGGTATCAAAAATGATTGCATACACTTGTACATAAATACACCTATATAAATACAGACCATTTACCGTTTGATATTCATGGGCAAGGGGTCTATATTGTTGAGGGTTTTTTTTTTAATACCTCCTTGGGTTTTTAACAGATACTCAGTGTCCAGGTGTGTTTGCTGAAGACGATAGCTTATTTTGTGGAATGATTGTGCCTCCATTTAAATGTCTCTGTAACTGCAACAAATGTGTATATTGCCTGGTGTGCATAATGGCTTTTTTCCCCCTTCTTTTATTTATTTAAAAAAAAATTATCTTTTGTGTTTAGTGAGCACTGAAAATAACTCAGTGGATGTGGGTCTGGGTTAACAAGACTTGGAAATTAAGTCAAGCCTTTCATGTTTTTTCTCCCCTATTAGGCAATTCCATTTGAGACAGAGGAGATCCACAAACATTTCTGATCAGGGCTTGGATGAGATAGTCAGGGAGTGGGTTGGTGAGAGCGAAGAACTGGGAGCCAATTCTGTTCGAGCAAGATTGGTTTCTACTGGCATTCGTGTGCAGAGAAGAAGAGTGAGGGAGAGTTTGATTCGTGTGAACCCAGCTGGAGCCGCACACAGGGTGTTGGCACACCGTCTACACAGAAGAACCTACAGTGTCAATGGCCTCAATTTACTGTGGCACATTGATGGAAACCATAAGCTTATCAGGTATAGTTAATAAGTTGAAAACACAACGAAGCCATTCTCCAGTAATGTAAGAAGTTGTTGATGATGGCCTCTATTAATGTCTCATTTTTAGGTGGAAAGTTGTTATCCATGGTGGAATCTGTGGATTCAGCAGACAGGTCGTCTTCTTCCGTGCCTCAGATAACAACAGGAGCAGCACTGTCTTTGAGCACTTTGTCGAGGCGATTGCAAGCCATGGTGCACCTTCACGTGTCAGGTGTGACCAGGGAGGGGAGAACAATGACATTTGTCTGTTCATGAACGTGTACCGAGGAGTGGAGTGAGGAAGTGTGTTGAGAGGGCAGAGTGTGCACAACCAACGAATTGAAAGACTCTGGGGAGACGTTTGGCGGGGCCTGACAAATGTGTACCATCAGCTCTTCTCCTTTCGTGAGCAGGAAGGGATCATAGACTGCAGCAGTGACTTACATACGTGGGCCCTTCATTATGTGTACTTGCCCAGAATAAATCAGGACCTAGATCTCTTCAGAGGACAGTGGAACAATCATGGCTTGCGGACATCTGGTCATACTACACCAATGCAGATTTTTGTCCAGGGTTGTCTACAACGGCACACACAGCAGCTCACAGCCATGGCTGAAATATTTCAGTCCAGTGCCAACACATAGCGTAGACCTGCTGCTCCTCCTCTCAACTGGCCGGACGTACTCACTGTTCCTGCCAACCAGTTTGCTCCCAACCAAAACCAGCTGCAGCGACTGCAATAGGTAGATCCATTGGCAGAACCAGTTGGCAGTTTGGCCAGTATGGTTTATTATTTCCAGAGAAATTCCTAATTTACTACATGGGATTAAGTTTTACTTCATTGGAGAGATTTGATGAAGCTTGGAGGACACTTGTTGACGTTGCACCCTTTAAGTAGACAGGACCACGTCTTTGTGTCGGCAACTTATTTCTCCCAGTCCCAGCGGTGCATAAAGCCTTTATAATTTTCATTTTTATTGTCAGGAGACAACATATTAACTGAAAGCAGCGCACACACTCTATTGCCACTCAGATACATGCACGCACCGTCTCACTGCGTGCAGACAGGTGACGCACCGTGTTGCTTATAACGGTCTTGTGTACAATAATAAACCAGGTCTACACCAGCCTCTTAACGACCCATTATTTGAGTCAGGTGTGCTGCAGTATGGACATACTGAAAACCTGCAGGACACTGGCTCAAGAGGTCCCAAGTTGGGGAAGCCTGCTCTGTGGCAATTCAGACACACAGGCACGCACCGTGTCACTGTGTGCAGGCAGGTGACCTACGTGTTTCTCATAACTGTCCCACATTTCTGTACAACAATAAACCAGAGTAGAACAATTAATCATTGTCAAAAAGAACTGAAAAGTTTCTGCTTGATGAGTTTATTTTCCATAGAATGTATTTTGCTCCAATAAAGGTCGTAACAACATCTGCATACAGTACAGGCTATGTTCTTATAATATACTTATCACGTTATAACGTGATACGTTTCACGTTACTACAATTAAGTATCACGTTATAACGTGATACGTTTTTACAATAAAGTATCACGTTATAATGTGATACGTTTTACGTTTTTACAATAAAGTATCACGTTTTAACGTGATACGTTTCACGTTATTACAATAAATTTATCACGTTATAACGTGATACGTTTCACGTTATTACAATAAATTTATCACGTTATAACGTGATACGTTTCACGTTTTTACAATAAATTTATCACGTTATAACGTGATACGTTTCACGTTATTACAATAAAGTATCACGTTATAACGTGATACGTTTCACGTTTTTACGATAAAGTATCACGTTATAACGTGATACGTTTCACGTTTTTACAATAAATTTATCACGTTATAACGTGATACGTTTCACGTTATAACGATAAAGTATCACGTTATAACGTGATACGTTTCACGTTTTTACGATAAAGTATCACGTTATAACGTGATACGTTTCACGTTTTTACAATAAAGTATCACGTTATAACGTGATACGTTTCACGTTTTTACAATAAAGTATCACGTTATAACGTGATACGTTTCACGTTATTACAATAAAGTATCACGTTATAACGTGATACGTTTCACGTTTTTACAATAAAGTATCACGTTATAACGTGATACGTTTCACGTTTTTACAATAAAGTATCACGTTATAACGTGATACGTTTCACGTTATTACAATAAAGTATCACGTTATAACGTGATACGTTTCACGTTTTTACAATAAAGTATCACGTTATAACGTGATACGTTTCACGTTTTTACAATAAAGTATCACGTTATAACATTTCTGAGATTTCCTGAAAATTTAATCAAACTCTGTTCAAAACTTTTTGAATTATGCCGCTAATAGACATACACACAAACCAATGCTGCCGAATACATGTAATAATAATGGGGTGGCGGTGGCTCAGGTGGTAGAGCAGGTTGTCAAGTGACTGGAAGGTTGGCGATTAGAATCTCGCTCCCCCAGTCATCTGTCTGTTGTGTCCTTTGTCACATTACATTACAACACTTTGACAACACACCTTACCCTCCTTGCCTCCAGTATGCCCCAGGATGAATAATAGATCCATTATAAGCACTTTGAGTGCCATCAGCACTAAAGCTCATAAATCTAATTTATTATTATAATAAATACAAAAAAAAAAAAAAACTTTCTTTGCATGTCTGTTTTCTGACTTTGCTTCAGATGGTCAAGGCATTGCCATAAGACTGTCCAAACAGGTGGCCAACTCCAACAAAAGACTGAAACATGCAATAAAAGAATACAACGGCATACAATGGCCACCGCAGAGGAGCATCTTCCCTGCAACAATCCATTTTGATGAAGCATGTGATTCCTCTTGGCCTGTCTACTTCTGTCTTCATGATGCTGTGAGTTTAGTTACTTAATCATAAACCACCCAGGAACCATATTCCATATAGAAAATACATTATTTTAGGGACCACCTGCTAATATGGCCTTGCTCTTTGGGTTTTAAAGTTGCGGTTGTTGTTGTCTTGCCCTTTCTAGACTGAAGAAGATGAAGTTCCAAGGAGTCTGAAAAGACGAGGGATTGATGCCTTGCATATGAAGACATGGTGAGGAAAAACTCATGGTTTGCCAGGAAATGAGAAATGTAACAGATCACCTCCATCAGCAGCACACCTGTGCTCTGCCATCAGTGACACAGAGCAGCCTGATGCAAAAGCTGCTCTCATCCAACGTCTCAGACAGCTGGAAAGAAAGCTACATGAAACCACAGTGAAGTTTAATCAGCATGTACCACAAACTGTTCCCACATCTTGTCATTACATCATCACAGACAACTCCTGCCTGCCTCAGGACCTCCAGACATGAAGTGCACAGACACTGGTGTACAATGACGATTTTGGTGATTAAGATGAGGGTGATGGTGACGGTGAAGATTATGGAAATGACAACAAAAGTGATGATGATGATGTTGATGATGATGATAGGAACTAGGCAGAGTGTGGTTTCCTTTCTTTTATTCCTGCTTTTTCGATTGCAATAATATTCAATATTTTCTGTGCTTATCTAAATCTAAATGTCAGATATAACTGATCTTCTTTACTGTTAAGTTTGATGTTGTAATGGCAATAAAAGTCTATGTTGGTGGACCCATAAACTGTCCTGTCACTTTTTGAACAGCCTTTTAGCATTTTTTGTTTTATGAATAACATAATAGATATTGTTGTATCCATGCATCATGTTTATGTGTTATACATATTAGTTTATTTACAAGTGTAACAAAGTACTTGGCCTTTATGTTTATTTGTGTAAGTGAAGTTTACTGCAACAGATAAATAAGAACAGTACATACAGCTTAGGCAGGTAGATAGGTAGATTTTTTTACTTTATCTTCTTCCGATTGGATGCTGTCTGTTGACATCATGCGAAAGTCGTAATTTACTAAGGGTTTTTGTCCAAAATACCTTTAAAATCACACATTTTTACTATTTCTCATCATGAATACTTTAGGTAATAGTTAGTTCGGCTGTCCAATGTGGTAGAAATACAAAGTGAGCATTTGTTTTTATGAACCTAACAACGGAAAGAACCACCAGTCCGCACCCACGTTTATAAAATATAAACAAAAATATCTAAGATAAACGATGATCTTTACACTTTTACTAAAATATATCACTCTTAAGTAGTCAAAGTCAAAGTCACTTTATTTGTCAATTCTGCAATATGTACAAGACATACAGAGGATCGAAATTGCCTTTCACTCAGACCCAGGGTGCAGACAATAAACATTTAACATACATCTTTAAGTAAAAAAAGGTCTCTGCTATGCTATACTATATATAAAAGACTATACTATGCTATATAAAAGAAATAAAAACAAGAAATATAAATAATGAAAAGGCACAAGTGGCTGCAACATTAGGTAAAGAAAAACCAGATAGTGTAAAATGAATACAGTAGTGCAAATGGCATGGCAGTTGTGCAGGTTTAGCTTATATACTGGTAAGTTAAGTGTCCATGAACAGATCAGAGTTGATGGGAGAGGGGTTCAGAGTCTGGAGGTTTTGTGGGCAGGAGGCAGCAAGGGGAGGGGGGGCAGGGCAGGGAGAGAGTTTAGCATCCTGACAGCCTGGTGGAAGAAGCTGTCCTTCAGTCTGCTGGTCCTGGAGCTGAGACTCCGCATTCTCCTCCCTGAAGGCAGCAGACTGAAGAGGCTGTGTGACGGGTGGGTGGGGTCACCAGCGATGCCGAGAGCTTTGCGGGTGAGGCGGGTGCAGTAGATGTCGTAGTAGTGCAATAAGTAGTTCGGCTTTATTTGTTATATGATTTACGTAACATATAGCTTTTTACAACCCTAATTTCAAGCTCGTTTTGAAAACCAAAAAACCTGGCGCTGATTTATTTTCAGGATCATGGTGCTGCTATAGGGAACTGTAGTTATAACATAAATACTTTTACATGAAAATCAATTTAGTAAATGTGTAATTAACAAGATACTGGGGGTGTTAAAGAGACAGTGAACTTAACTGTGGATTAAATATTAACAATCTAATTGTTAAATTAGAGTAAATGTATTTCATCCATATTTGACAGCACCTTCACTTGGTGGGTATAACACATGAGTTATTACATGACAGCTCAGGTCAGGAGCTCTCTATAAAAATTACTCTCATGTCTTTAGCCTCTTTTTTTTGTTAAAATATAAGCCTTCAAATATGCACTGAGGTTAAGGTTCAAAGGTCAGTTTTACAAAGGAGTCGTGTAGAGTGTTATTCTCCAGAGGAAGACTTTTCCAGTGATGTATTTGGTTTAGTTTTTTTATTTTACTGACACAGCCTTAGTTAGAGAGAGCACTTGAGTGCAGTTTTTTTTTTCCTTCAATATTTTGTGATGTATGTTCCAAAATGAGTCATCTTTAGACTTATATTATTCTCAACCCAGGACATAAGTTTAAAAGGTGCACGTACGGACCGCCCTGTGTTTGAATAAATAGATGGATGAGGAAATGGGCAGAGCTCTGTGGTTTTTATATTTTCTCTTGACCTTGTAGGCTATTGCGTATTTTCGCGCATTAGTGAGTCTCTGTTGGATTATCAATTTATTCTTTATTATTAGACTACACCGACTTTGTACCTGTATTGGGATGGAAGAAATGTATAGCTGCTGACTAAGGTGGTTTGTATTTTTTATTTATTTATTTTTAAACTTGCGTCTAATAGATAACAGGCTTAGCGCACTGCATCGTTTACCAAGCAACACCGTCAGCACCGTTTTGCCACACGGGGTTCACTGAAAGACCGGTATAGCCCCATGCTCATCATTATAGTAAAAATACAGGGCAAACGCATGAGCACACACACACACATGTGCAGTGCGTATCTGCACTGTCCTTGTAAATTAATTTATCTAAATTTCAAGTTGCCAAAATGTTAAAAGTGCTGCACTGAATGACATTATAAATTGTTAATAAGTAAAGGGAAAACAAAGAAGTAAAATTGGTGTGGTTTTTATTCATGTGAGGTCATGTTATTCATCTTCTGTTCCTGAAAATATACATAAGAAAACTTGTGGTGACTTACACAGTCGCTGGTGAGGCAGAGGATGGGTTAGCTCTTTTTGTATGACGCACCGTCGATGTCCTAAATAACGCACATAGATCTGATGCGTTTCTCCCATTATTAAACGTCATTCATGTGACCATAGGTGAGGGTAGGAACATAGATCGACCGGTTAATCCAGAGCTTTGCCTCCAACGACAACCACATAAATGAAATAATCCACCATGTGATAATTACTCCAAAACACTTTGTATGGCTCATACAAACTTCATACGGTGGTCCGCCAGTAATTAGAAATGGAACGCAGCCCAAATAGCGTACAACATTCTTTGCCTTGTGGACCAGCCTGTCCATCTATTTATCCTTCCATGTATGTAGATATGTGTGAATAAAAATCTATGTTGTTGATATGATGATTAAAAAGATTTATGTCCTACAGATTTCTTCAAATAAAAATAAATACTGTATAAGCGTGCATCACATGAACTCAAATAACTCCCCAATTCAAGGTGAGTCAGGCAGGCTTCTTAATATTTTGAATTTTTAATTCATGTGTACTTTTTCCATGTGCAGTGCAATTATTACAAAAGATCTGCAAAAACATTTTCAATAAAACAAACAAGGAAATATTTCAGGTGTTTCAACACTGGCAGTGTAGGCATCTGTTGCTTTTAAAGCCACAAGCAGCATGCGACCACAAATGACACACTGTACACTGCAACCATGAACGCCACTTTTTGGTAGCATTGTTCCTCTTGTCATCAAAATGGATGCGGCAGACACAGCTCACATTGTCTTGATCTGCAAAGAAAAAAGTATGTTGTTTTATGTGAACTTATCAGTCAATTATCATATTATACATTTAAAACAAAGTCTTAAAAGCAGCTATTTCTGTTACGTATCAGCTCCACTAAAAGCTTCCAGGCTCAGTGGGTTTGAGTTGATCTGATATGGTGGGTGACTACTACACAAGGCATCTCTTTTAAGTGACAACACGAAAAAATGTACTAAGACTAACAAGCCTAATGTTATATATGTTCAACTGAAACATTTTCATACAAAAGACCCTGGTCAGGACAAGTTTTTTTGCAGGAGCAATTATTAAGGCACAAGTAATCAAAACTGGGTTCTCCGGCTTCCTCCTACCGTCCAAAGACATGCATGTTAGGTTAACTGGTGACTCTAAATTCTCCCTAGGAGTGACAGTGTGTCTGAATGGTTGTTTGTCCCTATCTATGTTGGCCCAGCAATGGACTGGTGACCTGTCCGGGGTGCACCCTGCCTCTCACCTGCTAATGCTGGGATAGGCTCCAGCTTACCCGCGACCCGTATGGACTAAGCGGTTCAGAGAATGAATGAATAATCAAAACTGCTAAATGCACCAGTTTTAACATTTCACAGGATTATAGCAAATCCCAATACCTGTCAACTTGTACCGACTGGAAATTTAATGACTGTAGATTATTGATTTATTATGTATTTATTACTAATTGTGAAGACATTATTCACCATATGAAGTTATATAATCAGATAGTTTTGCCTAAGGCATATACACAGTTATGTATTTACTTAGAGAACAATTCTTTACATTTCCCATTAATCTTTGTTTTGTTTTGTTTTGCAGTGCTGAACTTTCTGTCTGAAACTAAATTTCTTTATGTGTTACTGCCTGATGTTCCTTTGAAAGGCATCATTAACGTCAATGAGACGTTCAGGTTGCCAGGATAATGTATATTTTGCTGTGAATGACTACAGTTTAGATACATACTGTCATCTGCAGTCATCATGATGAGAACACTAGTGGCTGAAGACGTTTCTGGGGACCCCTCTGCTATCTGCTGTGCACCTACAATACAATACTTATAGATAAGCTTGATTTCAAACAAAAAGAAATACTGAGTTGTAGCAATGGACATTCAAAAAATCAGTAACAAAAGGAATTACCATTTCCACACATGGGTTCCAGTAGCTCTTCCACTGACTGGCATCCTTCCTCTGTAGGGATGTTGTCTGCCCTGGCTTCTGATTTGAAGAAGTTATACCATGACATAGAAGGGTATGATTGGGTCATAACATTTGCATTATACAGCAATGTGAAATTGTGGCCAAATGTGAATTACGCTGAGGTTAAATGACCTAAGGAACATATACATATATTGTAAGGGGATATTTACTATAAAATTTAAGAAGTACTTACTCAAAAATAATGTTGCATACCTTCCGGGTCCATGTCCTCAAGATTACTCTCTGCCATCTCAGTTGCTGTGTCTGCTTTACATGTTTAGGCAGAAAAGGCACACTTAATGTATGAAGTACAGGCAAAACAAGTAATTGTTGAAGAAAAAAAACAAAAAACAGAGTATCATAGAGGAATATGTCACAAGAATGAAGGGCATAGATGTATTCATTTCATAGTTTGTAGAAATGTAAAGCATTGTAAAGGGCAAATCCAGAGTGTCCAGCAGGTTTTCAATGCTTCCCTGCTCCAACACACCCGACTCGAATGAGTCAATTTCAGAACTTTATAGGCTGTTGGATCCATTTAATTTCAGTCAGGTGTGTTGAAGCAGGGAAACACTGAAAACCTGCTGAACGCTGGCCTAAGAGGTCCGGATTTGGTGATCCCTGCTTTACATAAATAATTTAACAAGTTACTTATAATGTCAAAGTTTCATGGAGGCATATTAGCTTATCAAGACATTGAAGTATTTGTAATTTGTTTAGATTTGTCTGAATTGTTACAAAATATGTGTACTATATCTTTGATTGAAGAGATCCTGCACTTTCTTAACCAGCTCGTTGACTTGACCCTTGGTACTGTGGGTGGTGCAAGAAGAACTGGCTGCAAAAGTAACAAACCAAAACTTTTATTTAATAGATTCGTATTATGCATCTTTGCACTATTACAAGCCAATAGTGTAGCTTTTCATAAAACTAATATCACCTTCGAAGTGCAGTGCAAAGTTGTTTGCTGTGTCTGTGGAGTCGAGGAAGTCACTGGCCCCTTTGCTGCTGACTTCACAGACCTCTAGGCCAGACTTTTGTTGGTCAAATAATAAAATGGCCGTCTCTACACCCAAACCCTCAAGTTTGGACACCTTTACCATATTGAGGTAAACAAAAAGACCAAAATTTAAAAATCAAACATACATACCAACAGTCCAACATACACTGAAGAAACATTTCATTACAAGGTTTGGCAGTCTATATAAAAACTTACTGGGTGACAACAGCGTGAGAACCTCAGACACCATGCTGAGGGAAATTACATTAATTACGCATTAGAGTTCGAATGGTGTGCTGAAGAATTTTGTGAAATGTAATCAGTGTGAATGTTGAATTAAACTATAAACACAAACAGTCATTGTGTTATGTTTACATCAGAATTATGGTTAATAATCTTTAAATCTAATACTACAGTGATGCCATTTATCAAATCACATTAAGCTCCCTTCTTTCCATACCTCTAACTTCAGCTGTTTCAGGGACTTTTTTTTTTTGAGCTCCCTCATTTCAACGCTACGGTCTTGCCTTGTGCCCTCAGCGCTGCTGCTTCTTGCTTATATTTGTCTTTGTCTTTCTCCTCTAGTGTGGACCACCTGCCTTTTATATCCTTTATAGTGCCTGAGAAAAAACAGAAAGGACAGTAAGCATCAAATCAAATCAAATTTTATTTATAGAGCACTTTTCATGCATAAAGCAACACAAAGTGCTGTACATAATAAAAACTATTAAAGAAAAATTTGAAAGCCTTCACACATCAAAGAATAGGACAAAAAATAAAAATTTACAATTGTACTCAAACTCACTCTCATGCAAACCGAGCCTATGTACACTCCCCCCACCTGCTCATACCCCATTCTGTACAAACATGAACTCCCATCACTAATAACTGTCTCTGAAAACATAATAAAATAAAAACATCTGGCTGATGCTGTTGTGAGGAAACAATATCTTTGGGATCCAGTCACAACAGAAGCCAGCCCACCCATGACCACAGACGGTGCCACCACAGGAACCTCCCAGGTGAGGACAGGCCGGGGTCCACACCACAGCCACCCAGACAAGGGCAGTCACCATGGCAACAACCCCACAGACAGAGCAGGCAGAGATACCAGTGTGAAGGATCCCCAGGAGGAAAACACTGAAGTTTAACAGTAAAAACAAGTATAAATACACTTAGAAACAATAAGAAATGATAAGAGAGGCAAGAATAAAGATACAAATAAAGGAGTTCAGGAAAAATAAAATAAAGGCATTTATAAAAACTGTACTGGATAAAAATAAAGCAATAAACAATACACAGTAAAACAATAAAACAGAAAGTCATATAAACAGATGGTAAAAATAATAGAAGAATGTATGATTAAATAAGTGAAAATCAAAACAAAATTAAATTCAGCTATAAGCTAAAAGGTCTTGAGCCTCTTTTTAAAAACATCAACAGTCTCTGCAACTCTGAGGTTCTCTGGCAGGATGTTCCACAGTCCAGGCGCGTAGTGGTGGAACGAGGCCTCGCCAGAAGTCCTGGTTCTGACTGCTGGAACAAACAAGAGGCCAGTACCAGAGGACCTCAGGGTTCATAATCTAAAAGTAGGTCTGATTAGTAAGAAGGCCCAAGACCATTAAGACATTTATAAACAACTAAAAGAAGCTTGAAATCAATCCTGAAACGCACGGGGAGCCAATGCAGTGATTTTAAAACTGGTGTATTGTGTTCCCGCCCTCTGGTCCTCAAACCTAACACTTTACAGTTTGCAGATAATCTGTATGACAACCTGGTTTGGCACTGGGTTTGAAATCCACCTCTCAATCACTTGTACATACATCAACAAACAGAGCAATCTTACATTAACATACAGTATGCAACTGTGCCTGCCAAATAGTATCCCAAAGATTAGTTTCATGACCCTTGTGGACCACTAATGAAAATCAACAACATAACATTTTAATAAAACAAATATTCTCTCTCACCTTTCTTTCGTAGAACATCCCTACTAAAAGGTTGTATGGTGAAAACTCCTGAGTATAATACTTTGGCTTTGAGGACCGGGTCTCAGAAGCTTTTTGGGATCTCTTGTAATTTCCAATCCAATTCTGAAAGAGAATACACAAAAATAATGACATGGTATTATGGTAAAGGGTGAGCCAACACCTGTCATTCCCTCCTCATAGAAGGACTTCAGAGTGCTTCTCTGATCCTCCCTTATCTCTGTTCTCTCTTGATGAGTAACAATGAAAAAACTAGTCAGTAATGAACCAGTAATTAAAAAACGTAATGCTAAAGGGAAAAGAAGATTGTGCATAATATACCAGTTTTCTTGTACACACTAAAACAAGACTTTGAGATTATCAAATGTACGGTTTTCCTCTCTGAACCATCTTCAACCTGAAACATAAATGGAGATAAACTTGTCCTTACACATATTTGACAATTAGCCCACTAAATCCAGCTTGGTTCGAAACCATATTTACAATAGTTTAGTATAGACGGATATTAGTAAGTAAATCAGATTTACCACCGCGATCTTGGAATGTACTTCACAATCTGTGAATCAGAGGAGATGCAAGACGTCAAGTACAGAGATATTACATAAGCAGGAAAGCAGACAGACCTGTGTGTACATGTTTCATATTATAAGTTCAAGGTTAATGACGGTAATGAATATCTATTTGCCTGTTGTTGCTTACTTACAAAAATACAACAGAGCAACCACAAACCTGATATCGCCTTATATGAAACATTCTGTGCTAACTCAGTGAGTATATAGCTTGAATCAAGAGTTTGTATGGAACAGACACAAAATATATGTACAGTGTAATCACTGCGTTTGAGGCTAAAGGCGAAATTTAAGAAGAAACTTAAGGTGCAATTAATCGTTTTCTCACTTATCTGCTTACTTCTCTAACTAAACAGTTTATCAGTTAGCTATAGTAGATGCTAATATTCGTGAACAAAAATTAATTAGCATTACTAACCGCTTTGCAACGATAAAAGCGTTTTTGCAGTAATATCAAGCTAGCACTGTGATGCTAGCTTGACCGCTATGTACATGCAATTATTTCAACTCTTTTATGATACTTTATTAGAGCTCTCTCTCTCTCACACACACACACACACACATATATAGTTTATCTTTTTTACATTGTTCATTAGCTCTCAGAAACAGCTTAAATGTTTTAATTTTTAACACCTTTTTACCTTGAAGTACACTGCAACGATGACGATGATAGGTCTATAGGCGGACTGGAGTCCTGTTGGAGTGGATCGGGAGTCTTTCTGTATCAGTTCTGCTGATTAGCCATGTGAATAGATGATAACGACCTACTGGATCTGCTAGTAGCCACAGTAGGGCCCTACTGTCCCATACGAATGGGCTGATAACCACAGATAATGTCCATTCAATCGGATGATAACATCCGAATCGGGTGGCAGTAATGCAGTGGCTGTGGATATTAGCAGAATGACGTTATTAGTGAATTAAACCTATGTTGTGTACTACCACAGCTCATTTATTGAAATTACAATAAAGATCAATATTCCAAACGTTTTTTCATCCTGGCCTTATTGTTCAAAATGACCTGCTGGGGACATAAATAAGTGTTTATTCCTACAATTTCATTGAGAGACCTGAAAGAATGTACACCGAAACAAAAAAAAACTACGAAGCATATATTAGATACTATGAAAATAAAGTGTTCATTTGCTACTAGAAAAGTTATCAAAACACGCGTTCTGAGCGCGTTCACGACGTTCACGACGCGCTCAGAACGCGCATTTGGACGCACGTTTTTGTTTAAAACGGCTTTCCATACACCAAATCGTCGTATTTTTCGGTGTTTACGCCGTTTTTGCCACATAAAACGGCGTATTTAATGCCATTTTATTACAAACATGCCAATAAAGTGGCGAATTTTGACCACTTTGGCTTTGGCTGTTTCAAACTGACATAACTGGACTGTACTTGGTCCGAATTTCTTGAAACTTGGAACAGTTGTATTCTTGCTTTTTGCGGCGTTAAATGAATGCGCGTAAAAAGCCCCGTTTTGTCGCACTTTAACGCACGTTAAAAACGGCGTTTTGTGCAACTAAAACGCGCGTAAAAAGTGCTGTTTTGTTGTATTATATTTATCCCAGCCCCTTTTTTGTACAGCCAGTAAAATTGAACCGTGATCATCCAATCAGTAAAGAATAAGAGCAGACCACACCAGTTCATCACTGATCTCTGCTGAGGGATTGTCTGCATTGTTCCAGTAACCCTGTGGTCTGCTTGTGTGCTTACATCTCCAGTCATATTCAAATGCACTGCCAGGATATAGATTCAGATATTGCTCAAATCTGTTTTATCTTTTCTAAAGAGAAAGAAAGAAAGAAAGAAAGAAAGAAAGAAAGAAAGAAAGAAAGAAAGAAAGAAAGAAAGACAGAGAATTCTTTCTTCACAGATGTCGACATACATACATTATTGTCTGAAACCACACTGAGCACCAACCTATTGATTGCAATGAGACAGACTAAATTAATAGCGTCTATATTTAATATTATAGATAATAAAGTGTATTTACTACTATATGTACTATAGTATCTTGTACTTAAAGAAGAACAGCATAAAATATAAGTTTTTGCCACATAAAACAACGCTTTTAAAGCCGTTTTTTAACCACAAAACGTGTATTTAATGCCGTTTTATTACAAACGTGCCAATAAAGTGGCGAATTTTGACCACTTTGGCTTGCCATAAAACGCACGATGTACCGAGGTCCATAGATCCTTTTCCATTGCTCGGTCGTTTCTCAACGGATTGTACTGAAACTCACAGGGTACATTCATGAGGAGTCGAGGAACATGTGTGAAAAGTTACACGTATGTTGCACAAAGCATGGCCGAGATATGACAATGTACTATAATAATATAGTAATAAATATTCACTAAGTGTGTTTGTGCCCCTGGTACTCTAGGGAAAAAGGTGTAAAAATGAGTAAAATTAAGTAAAAACATTAAATAAATACTTTATTGGGTCCCTGTTATAAGTATAGTTATATTCATTCTGCCCCTGGTACTCCACAGTGAAACACTTTGAAAATATTCACTAAGTGTGTTCGGGCCCGTTATTCTCGAATGAACCATGCATACTACACCTGATTCCAAAATCCAGTCAAAAATCAAGTTTCTCAGATTTCCTTCAAACTTGGGTGGATGAAAGAGTGTCCTACAAAGAACAAGTGGTGCAACTTTCAGCTCTCTAGCATCAAAAATGACCGAGCCAGACCAGTTTGAAAAAAAGAGTACACGTCTAATACTTTAACATTGGAGGTCAGGTGGACTTCAAGTACAGAAGCCATAAAGTGGTCATTTTCAAAGATATCGAGCTGGAAATAATATCACACACTCAGTGGACTTATCTGAGTCGACCTAGTAAGTTTCAGCCCTCTAGGACAAAGTATGACGAAGTTATAGCCTGTGTCCATGAACTTGACCTGAGCCTCAATGTTAAAGTTTAGCCGTGTACATTTTTTTTCCAAAACAGTATAACTCCCACATACTTTGAGCTATCGCGCTGAAATTGAAATGTGGGGTTCCCGGGGGCCTCAGGAACATGTGGTGTGAAGATGGTGATGATTGGACAAAGTTTAAGTTTTCAAACTCGTAACACTTTAAGGTCATTTTTAGGCGATTTTTTGACCTTGTCTGATTCACTCCAAACTTCAAACTCTGGTAGTACATGCCACCAGGCCCACGTGGTTGAAATTTCACCCCCCCAGACCCCAGGACAGGGTAGTTATGGACGTGGAAAGTGGGCCCATGGCCGCCCTTTTGTTTACATGTGTGTAGAAGGCTGGCGTTTTGCAAACAGACTAGTTAGCTTCACCCTCCCACTGCACACTTGTAGGCCATGACTTTAGTGATTGGTGACCCGATTTTGGGGTCTCTAGCCCCTTCCCAGGCCGAGATATTAAGATGTGTGTTTCTTCCTATACTTTAACATGGAGTCCTATGGAGGCTTGCTTTTTAAGGTGAGAAACGTGGTGGCCTTACGCACACGAATGATTTCGCGTCACCCTCCCACCGCACACTTGTAGGGCATGACCTCAGTGAATAGTGACCCGACTTGAGGGTCTCTAGCCCATTCCCGGGCCGAGATATTCAGGTGTGTGTTTCTTTTCCCATACATTAACATGGAGGTCATGGAGGCAGGGCAAAGCCTATTGGAAATTCATTGGACGTGGACGGTCATTTTTTTGTACAAAATTTGTCCAATTTTGATCAAATTTGGACAGCACACCCTTTCTCCAGGGCCCCTATCAGAATCCAAGAGCTGGGGGCGCCAAACCCTCCCGGGGGCTACTTCTTTTTTGGAGCGTCGTAGCGACATAGCGTCAACGATAGCCCACTCAGCACGTCCACCTGATGACCCTTGTCCAGTTTGGCGACAATCAGACGCAAAACCAAAAAGTTATGGCCTTAATTGATAACCAGGTGAAAGGTCATCTTAATGAAGCTGCATTGTATTTGCATTGGGGGATTTGGGTAGATTTTTTGGGTAGGCAGCATCAGGAGGGGCCCTCTGAACAGGAATCGAACGTCAAACGGGACCCCGGATCACTTTTGGGCAAAAGTTGCTCGGATCAAGCTGTTGTCGCTAGGGGGCGCTGTCTGAGTTCCCCGGAGGGTCCCCTGCGAATGGCAGTCAAATCGGAGCACTTTTAGAAAAAGTGGATATAATTACAATAAAATAAAGACAACTCAGATTTCCACTGTATTAAGAACTTTATAATAAAAAAAGTCAACTTTAACAAAGTATTTGCAGGAAAGTACCAGTGGAGAAAACTAAACATGACTTCTGCTTATAGAAACATTTTAAAATCATTAGCTTGCTGAGCTCTGTCCCAGCTCCGCGGGGCGCTGGCAGGTAGCTGGATTTCACTCAGATCAATTCATTTTCAAACAAAGACAAAACAACAGTAAAAACACCAGAAAATAAAACAAAAAAAGAGCAAACCAGGAGAAGTACAGCTCATTTTCTACCAATCAGAACAGTGCAGTAGCGAGTCCGAGTCCGGTGTTGACATGGTGCTACAAACCGGACTCCAGAGCGAGTTGCCAGCGTGACATGTGGAAGCTGAGCTCACACAGCTTCACCGCCTCTAAAAACTTCAGATAAAAGAAAAGAAAGACGTGTTCTGTGGCTGTTGACTGGACAAGGCTGGGCCCTCCCTCTGACGGCGGCTCACAGCATGTCGTCCTCTCCTCCTCCATACATGTCGGCCAGCTTCTTGAAGCGAGGCCCCCATTCGTTCAGGCAGTTGTAGTCCTGGTCGCCGCTGCTTGCTGAGTTCAGAGACGAGAGGCTCCCTGCATCCGAGCCACCGCCCTCGTAGTCAAACACCAGCAGTGAGTCGTAGGGGGGCGCCGTGGGGTCGTTGTCGGCTGCCTTCAGGTTCTGTGGGACATCAGAGTTTCATCTTAATGAATTCTACTCCGAGCTGAGGAATGACAGCAGAAATAAACCAGGTTTGGTGAGATGTGGTTTTTCACTCACGTCATCGATGAAGTTTCCGATCTCATCTGGGTTGGCGGGCCGGGGGCGGTACTGAGGGGCCGGCATGAAATTTGGGATCACATCATTCCTGAACACCTCAGGCCGGTTATCCAGACCTCGATGGAGAACACTCAGATCAAAGTCCTGATGGAGAGAGACATAATATTTACACACAGAACCAGCATCTCTGGGGCGGGGGGGATCATCACATGATCCAAACATGGCCTCCCACTAACCTTTCTGACTCCCCATCAAATATACACACGTTGGCCCCTCCCTTGTCAATCACGTCTAAAAATGAGGTTACGGTTCGTTTCCCTCTGTGTTTATTTCTTAACATGTTGCAAGTAGAATAAACAACCTGCAAATTTATACCATTCTCACCGCATACCTCAGGCCCTCATGTACCTCAGGCCGCGTACCTCAGGCCCTCATCCTGTACCTCAGGTCACGTACCTCAGGCCCTCACCCTGTACCTCAGGCCGCGTACCTCAGGCCCTCATCCTGTACCTCAGGTCACGTACCTCAGGCCCTCACCCTGTACCTCAGGCCGCGTACCTCAGGCCCTCATCCTGTACCTGAGGTTGCGTACCTCAGGCCCTCACAGTGTACCTCAGATTGCGTACACCAGGCCCTCTTAGTGTACCTCAGATCGAGTACCTCAGGCCCTCACCATGTACCTCAGGTCGCGTACCTCAGGCCCTCATCCTGTACCTGAGGTTGCGTACCTCAGGCCCTCACTGTGTACCTCAGGTCCGGCAAGTTGTTGAACGAATGAATAATAAATAAAATTTTCAGAAATAGAATGAAGATTTCCCAGATCAGAAACTGCGTTAATGAGTCTTCGTGCATGTAGAAAAATTCAGTTCCGGTTTCAACATCCTAACTCCTACAGTTTTTCAGCAGGACCTGGTCCAATGTGGTCAAGGTCCCAGGAAGCAGTGCTGAAGGTTTCCCATTACAAATCAGAAGCCAATTTCAGTAGCATCTCTGAACATGTCCCACCATTAGCTACAGTTCACATGTTCTCATTTTAAACCAACTACATGTCATTTCATCTAACATCTAGTTTTTCCTATTGTAACTATTTAATTTTCTTCTGCCTTAAGTTTTAATTAACATGCTCTATAAATAAAATAAAAGCAGCATTTGACTGTTTGTCCACACATTATGAGAGCTGGGATTGTCATCCAGACAGCAGGTTAAACATGTTTGACGTCCTCTCTGGAGAATAACTGGAAGGACCGAGTCAGATAACAGGCAGAGAGAACCCAAACTTACCAATGGCTAAAGTAAAACCTCTGGAACAGCTGTGGAACTTTGAGCCTGATGTGGATATAAAGTGGAGCTTTTCTGTTCCTGAAGTTGGATTATTTAAACCAAGTGGGACCAGAACCAACGAGTTACCTGATCGTCCTCTCCACCTCCTTCCTCGTCGTAGTAATAGATGTCGTCTCTGATGTCGTCGTCTTCCAGCAGCAGCTCCTTCTTCTCTGTTCTCCTTCGCCGTGCGAACAGAATCAGCAGCAGGGCCAGCACTAAACAGAGATAAATCATCAGTAACCCAGCAGGCCTGAGACGGGATCGAGCCGACCGTTTGCGGCTAAAAACTGTCCTCTGCTGTCCTGCAGCCACAACCTGGCTGGTGTGTAACAGGAGGAGGGCTCCAACCATACCCTGACTTAATGATTAGTTAATTAATCCTGACAATTACACATTTATTGTGTTTTCATGATGTTAACATTTGATCAACATCTAGAACATGCTTCAGTTTCAGCTGGTTTACATTTAAAATGTCTGATCAGGAAGAACGTTAAGTTCAATCAGCTGTGATGTCTCAATCGCCACGGTTACAGGATGTTTTTTAAATTAGGAATTATTCTGAATTAAATATTCTGGAATTAAAGTATTCGCCTTCGCGTTTCCATGGAAACAGTAATTCCAAATTGAGTTTTACATGGAAAACACATTTAATCGTCTTTATTTAATTCTGCTTTAGATCTGGGGGCTGGGAAGCGTTCTGATTGAACGGGGGAAACGTGAGGTATTTACGTCTACTGAAACAAAAACTCCAGTTCCTGCTTCTTCATGTTTCGTTTACAACATGGAAAACACATAAGAACCATGTTCACTCAGATGGTGATTCTAGTTTTGAAGCAGCAGCTCGACACCAGCATCACTTTGGTCAGCTGAGGAGGAGGGAGGAAGAGAACCGTATCGTCATGGCGACAGGACAAGGGAACGAGCATGCTCAGAAAGACCCGAATTCAAGTGGAAAAAACATGAGAAGTTTTACCTTCATGTTTTGCTTTGTTATTACAACTGGACGCTGCACATTTGCATTGTACACACACACACACACACAATGTAAAAGATTAAAATACATAAAAAATAAAGCAGAATGAACGTTTACATGATCAATGAATTATTCAATTCAGATTTAAAATCAGAATAAATTGGGAACAGTCATGTTCATTGGGAATTTGGTGTTTACAAGGTCATTTTAAAGAGGATTTAATTCTTATTCTGAATTAAAACTCATGTAAACGTTGCTGCTGATCTCTGATCCCTTTAAACATCAAATCCACTGTACTGATGTATCAAACTTTTAGTTAATGTTTCTTTTATGAATCAGCCTGTAAAAATAAGCTAGCGCCAACTATCTGTTTACACTGTTCTGTGTGGCTCATTTAACTCCCACTGAACAAAAACATTTTAAACAGTTCAAGTAAACTCGTGACCTTCTTTCATTTTCCTGTTCCTGGACTTTAGAAAAACCCCAAAATAAAAGCAGACTCACTGAGCAGCAGCAGGATGCCTCCCAGTATTCCCAGGATGAAGGGCAGGCCAGAGACGGCGGCAGCCCGCATGTCCTGGCACTCCACGTCCTCTCCTGTGCAGTCACATACGGTGGCCTGGACGGTACTGTCCTGGTCCAAACCCCCGACGTCTGCAACCCTCAACATCACTTTGTACACTCCAGGTTCCAGCTCTAAGGCTAAACCCAGCTTGATGGACGTTTCTGCAGGAAAGAAACGACTCGGTTGAAGATGGAATGTAGTCAAAATCATTTCAATTCTTTACTGCAAACAATTTGTTAAAAATCGGGCTGCACACATTGACAATCATCTAACGCATTAATAACGTTGACGACGATCACATTAACACCTTTTTTATTTTTCCCCATTTCTTCCTGCAGAATATGCAGAAAAAACTAAACAAAAAGAAAAAAAAAAAAAACGGTGGTACTGGCTGGGGGATGGGGATCCTTCTGCGACTCAGCCATTCAGATCACCTGTAGATGCTGTTGCAGCATAACCTGAACACGAGGAAACAAGCTACACTCGAAACTCCTTCCCAACGTACTGCGATTCCTTAACAGAATTACTCAGGAAAGTCTAAATTGTTAAACATGTTTATTTCTGCTGTGAAGTTGGTCTTTTTATGTGGATTTGCTCTGTTTTGGAGCCAGCCCCTAGCGGATGGGTAGCGGGGGGCTATAAATTTTTTACTGGTGGAGGTTGCTGATTGGTTCACACGGTTACTGAAGGAAACGTAAACGGACTCGTTAGGTCTGATTACAACTTTTTGGGTCAAAGGTCATTAGTGATAAACAGAGGTGAGAAAAGGACCTTTAAAATTTTGACATCCAGCTGGAACGCTGAGGTTTATGCAAGTCTACGGAGGGAAAGCATTTATCGACGCAGCGAGCCCCGCCCACAATGCCTCCACTTTCACTACGAAAAGGTCTCAATAGAAAACTTTGGCCCTGAATCTCCTCCCAGCCGTTTCCCTCCATCAGTTCAGGTTTTACTCCATAGGATCTTATATGGTGTTCACAATAAAAAAAGATTCTTGGTGATACAATAAAGAAACTTGTAAATTAAATTGTTTCTAAAATGAAGCCGGACTGAGGAGGAGGTCCGTCTGTGGTCCGTTCACCAACCAGCAGGTGGAAACTTCGCTGGTCTGCAGGCAGCAGTTCTGGAAAAGTTTCTTTGTACAGCACTTCCGGTTTGTGCCGGTTCCTGACATGTTCCCTGTTGGTTTAGTTTCAGTCAGAAGTGTACGTACTGTTCGAGTCCATAGTAGCGGTCCAGTTGGATTTGCCGCTGCTGGGTATAGAAACCCTGTACGGGGCAGAGAAGCCTGGTCCATCTTTATCCACCACAGTCAGGGTCTGAGGAGCTGGTTTCTTGTTGCAGATCTGAAGAAACAAGGTCACATTAGAACTTGTCTTTATTCTGATCAGGTTACTGCTTCAGGTTCAGGCTTCAGCAGCCAGTAGATTTAATGGGGCACATGGACTCTGCAGAGGTGAGTCAGTTCAGGTGGTCAGGATTATGACACACATGTAAAAAATGGACACGTATGTAGATGTAAATAACTAGCAGATGTGGAAAAGTTGCTCTGATCATTGTGTGGAATACTGGATCATTCCCGGGATTAAATGTTTTATTGATCCATGCTGATCTGGAAGCTGTGATGCACATGAAAATTCATAATGAAATAAAATGTTTATTATTTTCTATGTATTGGATAAAATAATCTCAAGACTTTAGATATAAAAACGCCTCATAAAATATCAAAGTAAATAAAAATGAAACGTGAACAGATAAAATTTTATTCTAATTTTTTCTCCAGTAATTTCACGTTGTTCATCTTGATAAAGGTCTTGTACTTCTTTGTACTAAAACTTCATTTACAGGTTAATATGCTGTTATTTTACTGGTCTGACCCCCTGGAGACCAGGCTGAGCTGAATGTGGAACCTGGACTGACTGGTTTAGGGGGAACTGGGCTGAAAGTTATCCTACAGTGGAACAATGTTGGGAAACTGGTTTAAAATCACACCAATGCACCAACAACATGCATAACAGCTTTTATCTGCAATGAAGAGCAAGACACACCCTGAAATCCCGTTCCACGATGGAGGGAGCGTGGTCGTTGACATCTTCAAGCTGAATGAACAGCGTACCAGTTCCTGTGGCTGGAAGCTCATCTGGTGACAGGACAGACGAACAGTTCAGTCTTTTATCTTAACTTTAAACACACCTCGGCTGGGTGAGGCTTCATCAAATATAAAGATCTTTTCAATCCTTGTAGAAAGCAGTTTCCAGGCAGGCTAAAGGAAGGCAGCAAGTCTAGATTCCTGTCTCTCATTCTTACGTAATTACACAATTTTTTGGACAGTCATCCAACATTTCTTCCATAATAACATCTGTACACACCAGTGCTCCACCATACGTACCATTATCATATGCACCAATAAGAGCCATGTATCTGTTGTCTTTAACAAATGGGGACTCCCTGTCCATTTTGCTTTTCACGGTAATCCGGCCATTCTCTGAGTCCACGTTCAGCCAACCAGCAGGGTCGCTTATCATCCGATACCTGGACAGAAAGCAGACAAACAGCCGCCCCGTCACCAACAGATCTGCTCCTCCTACTGGAAACTTGACTGTGTTCCATCATCATACTAGTCTGAATTAAATTATTATCGAAAACTAATCTGATTACTGTCAGCAATGCGAACCAAGCTCTGGCACCGGTCGTACAGAGACCAGACAGCTCATACAAGGGGGTCCGGCACTCCAAACTCCCCCCCACAGGATTCCCCGGGGGACACGGTTGAATGTCTTCTCAAAGTCCACAAAGCACATGTAGACTGGCTGAGTGAACTCCCATGCCCCCTAAAGACCCTGAAGAGGGTGTGGAGCTGGTCCACTGTTCTATGACCGGGTCAAAAACCACACTCTCAGTCTGTTGTGGTGAAGAAGGGGCTGAGTCAAAAGGCAAAGCTCTGGATTTACCGGTCGATCTATGTTCCTACCCTCACCTATGGTATCGAGCTGTGGGTAGTGACCGAAAGAACCAGATCGCGAATACAAGCAGCTGAAATGAGTTTTCTGCGCAGGGTGGCCGGGCTCTCCCTTAGAGATAGGGTGAGAGGCTCGTGATCCGGGAGGGGCTCAGAGTAGAGCCGCTGCGCCTCCACATCGAGAGGAGCCAGATGAGGTGGCTCGGGCATCTGGTCAGGATGCCTCCTTGGACGCCTCCCTGGTGAGGTGTTCCGGGCACGTCCCACCGGAAAGAGGCCCCGGGGAAGACCCAGGACACGCTGGACAGACTACATCTCTCGGCTGGCCTGGGAACGCCTTGGGATCCCTCCGGATGAGCTGGCGAATGTGCCCGGAAGGCTGGGTTTCCCTGCTTAGGCAGCGTAACCTGACCCCGGATAAGCGGCAGAAAATGGATGGAAAGTATATTTAAATGTTCAAAAGCAGCTGGACAAACCAAACGTAACAGGAAAAGAGCGTTCGGTGAATCACTTCTGTTAACATTGCTCCTTGGTAATAAATCTACCATTGGAAAGTATTTATTACCTTGTCTGCCACTCCCAACAGCTGATTCTAGATTTAGCTTAGCTTTAATTATACCATTGTAAGTTACAAAAAAGTTCATTTAATCTTAGTGATTAAAAAAAAAAATCATTCCCTGAAGTTAATTTATTTAACTCAAGATCATTTTAACTTCTACGTAACAGCATGACCCCGATCAGCAGCAGAACAACTTCATGCTTCCGTCTCCTGCACGTCCACGTCAGCTGCAGTTCACTAAAAATGGCCGACCAGATATTCGGAGAACAGCCACCTCGTCTCTCTGCCTGCAGCAGGAACAGGCAGCCTGAAGCTAGTCTGCAGTCCGTTCCGGTAGCAGCAGCAAAAACAACAGCTCAGTTATTTGTAGTAATAAATGGATAAACACACATCTGGGTTGTTGCTTCGTTTGTACTGAGGGACAGGAAGCTCTCCATTAACTGATCAAATGAAAACATGTTATTAATAAACTTCTGATTATTTTATCCTCCAGCTCTGAAAACATCTGTTTCACCACTTTGGCCTTACATGACTTTCTGTTTGCGTGCGGTGTCGGGGTCAGACGCCGTGTAGTCTGTCACGTGACTCTTGACTGCGAGGTCCTCGGGTTGGGAGACCTGCTTCTCTTGTGGATTAAAGATAGGAGGTTCGTTGACATCCAGCACTGTGACCACAACTGTGGCGGTGGAGGTTGGCAGTGGAACAGCAAAAGGGACCTCATTCTCCACCGTAACCACCAGAGTGTGTTTGCTGCTCCTCTCAAAGTCAAGACCCTGGTTTAATGGAGGCAAACAGCAGGTCAGCAACATCAGACTGAACAAGTTCTTCAGCCTCTGCTTTACTCATGTGGAATAAACTGCAAAATTAATTTAGGATCAAATCATTTTCCCCCAACTTTAATCCTGTAGCTCAATCCAAAACCCGACTTTCTTCCTACCTTCACCGTCTTTAGAATTCCTTCTTGTTTGTTAGGTCCTGTTTCCACGGTGAAAAAATTTCCAGGGTCTCCAAGAATAATCTTGAACTTGGAATTCCAGGCAGGGGAATTAGGCTCATCTCCATCTGTTACCTCCATTTTAATGACCACAGCATCCACTTTATTTTCTGGAACTGATGCTTCGTACTGGAAAATACGAAGCACATATTAAACTTGTTGCTGCACATTATTTAGTTGTGCATTCAGGTTTTACAATGAACACGTGGAAACTTTACATGCTTATGTACATATTTATACACTGTCCACCTGGCCCTGTTGGACCACATACTGAACATATTACTCATTTGAGTGGGTCCTTGTTTGAGATATCCCGTGACAAAGAACTTTTAACTTGAAATAAAGGTTTTCTTATTCTCAATACTGCTGTGGTCTCTGCTGGTCTCATCAGGGTGGTGTAGGCTAGAGTTTTGATCTGTGAAGTGATCGAGGAGACACATTCATCCCGGCTGCTCGGCCTTTGACACAGACTGCATTGCTGTGTCTGTTAATCGTGATGATGCCACAGCAGAAGACTCGCTGGCACGTCTGTTTGCTTCTGCCCCACATTACACAGCTCTGCAATCTCTAAGTGTCTTTCAGGTGTACATGGTGGAGGTATTCGGCCCAACAGCAACCTGGCCATCTTGGATGCTCTCTACAGACTCCTGTACTACCACAGAGGAGTGGTGGTAGTCTACCTGGCCCACAGAGCAGACCTCGATCTGTCTGGGGACCCCCAAGGACGGTTATTCATAAGTGTAACTCGCCTTCTCTGACTAATAAAAACCAGCATAATTTTTACTGCTTTAATCTGGCTAATTATTTATCCATTTGTTTTTATTCACTTGTCCCAAATACTCTGAGCAACTACAATACAAAGATTTACTGCAGTAGAGATGGATCTCTGTGGGATTTAGGGGTAATTTTTTTATGACTTCTTCATGAAGCTGATCATCAACTGTAATAACTAAACAGCAAACATGGGTTAAACAGGATGGTTATACTTACAGAGGACTGAGTAAAGACTGGAGCGTTGTCATTGCTGTCCGTCACCTTGAGAATCACTTTTGCTTCTGTACTCAACCATTTTCCCTCCCCGTCTGCAGCTCGTACCACCAGTGTGTACTGAGGTAGTATCTGTTGGAAGAAAAACAGTCAGTCAGACTTCAGTCTCTGAAGGCGACGTAAACAGACACCATGTCAGGATCTGAGTTCTCTGGTGCGCCCCCTGGTGGAATTCTCCATTAACAAACATACTCAAAGCAGAGGTCCCCAACCCTGGTCCTCAAAGCCCACTATCCTGCAGGTTTTAGATGTCTCCCTGCTGCAACACACCTGATTCAAACTAAACAGCTCTCTGACAGGCTCTGCACAAGTCTGCTAATGAGCCATTTATTTGAGTTAGGTGTGTTGCAGCAGGGAGACATCTAAGACCTGCAGGATAGTGGGCCTTGAGGCCCAAGGTTGGGGACCTCTGCGTTAAAGGGTTAACATTTATTCCCTCATAGGAGCTGGCTGCTCACATGAACACGTTTTTAAAGTCTCACCTCTCTGTCCAGCCCACCAGAATTGACTCGGATCATTCCAGTCACTTCGTTAATAACGAACATTTTATCACTGGGCTCCTTCGGGTCCTGGCTCACAATGCTGTAGCGGATTATAGAGTTGAGATTATCTGGCTCGTCTAGATCTGTAGCATTAACCTGAATCACCTCGTGACCTGAAAAAAGGAAATACACAAGTTAAAGATAAAAGGCTTCTCAAGGGTTTTAAAAAAGTAAAAAGATTTACTAAAACTAGGTCCGACAGACCAAAAACCATCTTTCCAAACTAATCTTTGTATATGTGAGAATCTCCACATCCGCAAAAGAGACCACAAAAGGACGTCCAATCTGCTCAACGGTGCAGAAGAGGGTGCCAGAGAGCAGCTCACACAGAAAGATCATAGACTTAAAGCATCAACACAGCAGCACCTCACAGATCCAACAGAGAAGCTTCAGCCATGAGTTTTATATGCATCAAATACAGATGATTCAGAATAAATGTACAAAATGTAAAAAAAAAAAATTAACTGTTAACACAATGTTGAGAAACACAAAAAAATGGAATTTAAAATGGAGGTTCAGCACCTGGACCAACAAATTCCAGATACCGAATCAGAACGCCAACGTATCTGTGCAATCAAACTGAACACCACGCTACACGGCATGCCGGTTCTACAAGTCAAAACAAAATTAAATGTAGGAGGCTCAGAGTCAGGATGACTGTACAGAACAGAGGCAGATGTTCTTCACAGCTCCAGATGTGGCTGACAACCGACTGTCGGCTTGATGCGTTAGAAGCCTGAAAGAATGCTGGAGCTAGTTTTAAATCATGCTATTTAAACGTATCACACTTGTGTGCTGGATGAGTTAACCGATGTTGATCAGAAAATGAATCTGTGACATTACCTAAAGGTGAGGCCTCAGCAACTTCTCCCAGGTAGGTGGATTGACTGAAAACAGGATGGTTGTCGTTCTGATCGCTTACTTTCACTATGATATCCATCGGCTGCTCAGCCTGTCCTGAACCTTCTGCAACAGCATGTGCTTTAAACTGCAAGGAAAACAACGTTTTATCATGAAGGGAAATCAAACCACAAACATCGTTCAGGTTCATCAGTGTAGTGTGCTCCCCAACGACATCATGCATCATGTCCAGCTAATGATCACAAGATGAAGACAACAAATCAAAAACCACAAACAGGACATTTACTCAGAGGTATGCAATACAACTCTGCTCGCACCAACACCGGTAGAATTACTGGTAGAAAATGTAATATTGTGATATCACTGGTCATCAGTGTCGGCTGTTTAACTTCAGTCGTCACATCTGCTGGTTTTAGGACAGAAATCATCACCATGGAGACGGTTAGTGAGGTGATGATGTATAAATTCTGAATTATGATCTAGAACATGGTAGAGATGATGCAGAACATATAGAAGAATTACATGCTGCATTTACTGACCCTTGGACATCTGACGTTGACCCAAGAGAAAATCAGTAAATATTTGTAGCATCGGCTCGTTCTGCTGATACGGTAAAAACGGAGAGATTTCAGGCTTAGTCACAAACGGTGATTAATCATGAGCGAGAGATGGAAACAGACCAGTTCTCTCTTCCCTTTAAAAACCTACTTTAAAGAATTCAGGTTGAGCTTTAAAATGGACTCAGCAGGTGACTGCAGGACAGACAGCATACAGGTGTATATTTACTACAGCAGCTCAGAAAGTATGTGTGTGAACGCCGCCCACTGCACACACACTGCATTCACCCCGACGCCTGACTCCACCGACCACCATGACAGTCCATCACCGGCTAGCTGGTCTGTGGGAAATGCTGCACAGCGCCCGTCTGCTGATAAACTTTCTCGGTAGTTACTGAGACTTTAAACACGGGTCGTTCACACGGTTTAGTTTTTAATAGGAAAAATAAGGTGCCTCCTCAGGACGCATCGATAGGGAGTTTACTGCGCCCTTTCAGATTTTAATGCGTCAGGGATGCAGGACATGTATCTAGCAACATCTCTGATCTCCCATTGGTATGGTTTTATCCTGCCATACGTCTTATGCCTAGTCGGGCAAACGGTGGAAGGATTTTACCGAAGCTGCGACTTCTCGTTTGGCTGAAGACATCAATATCACCTCCGGTATCGTCAAGAGATATTTGATAAAAATATTTTGGTGATATTGTCCACCTCTACTACTATTCATGAAAACTATACATCATTGTAAAACTCAAATGACATTATCTCATAAACACATGAATAGCGTGGAAATATGAGTTTGAACCATGTTTACACAAAAACACAATAACCCCTGATGATAATTTAGGCGTTTCATTTAGTTTTCTCCATATCATGATACATTACTCACAAAAAGTAAAAGGGTGTTTGGGTTTTTATATGATGACAGAATGTACCTAAGATGTATTACATCATGACGATGACTCAGTCTGTTCATTCAGCCCTAACTGCAGTAACAACAAGTCACCAGTAGGTGGCAGCAGCATACTATACCAGCAATTTTATTACATTTATACCTACTGACCATGAAATAGATGAATATAATGTAACTCAGGATGAAGTCAGACCTGGTTTGCTGCAGCAAGCCGTCTTTGGTTCAGCCTTTCATGGTCTGGGATTAAAGAGTGTAATAAGTTTTTAGAGACGATGCTTACCACATAAACTGCTTGCTTCTCTCTGTCCAGAGGCTGTGTGACATACAGAACACCAGTGTCTCTGTCGATGGTGAAAAGTTTTACAGGAGGCAGATCAGCTCCTGGACCAGTGATGCTGTAATAGATCTTCTTTTCTTTGTCCCCATCAGAGCGGATCTGCATAAACATCAGGACTTGGTTAAAATCAATAACTTTAGTTTTAATACTGGTAAATGCAGTAAAGATTTGTACTGTTTGTTGTCAGACAAATACAAATGTTTGAGCATCAATAGCTTCTTTAAGTATTATTCCATTAAATTTTACATGGACTTCTGTGCAATAAATTGAAAATGAATTTATTAAGCACGTTAAACCCTCTGGGGTCGACCTGCAACTCCAGATCGCATCTCCAGTTTAAGATGCCGTAGCAGCAAGATGCAGCGAGCATCCAATCCAATATCTCCAGTCTCCTCCAATATTAATGTCAACCTCTCATAATGAACCAAAACACACCATCTACATTGTTTTCAATAAGTCTCATTGTTTTATATCATTTTATCAATAGTTTAATTCTTCCCATGTTTTCAGGTCTCTCTGCAGCTGCTCCATATCTGAACCTCTAGCAGAGATACGGTGAAGTTTTCTTCTCACAGCTGCTATTTAACATGTTCCTCTCAGACTGAATTTACTCTTTTAAAGCCCATCAAGCTCCCCTATCAACGTAATAGGTACATCGCCGTCCTCATGCTTCCATGTGTCTTTCCGTTGCCATGGTTGTTCAGTCACTCCTCCACTAGTGGACCTGTTGGTGGCGGAAATGCGCCACTATGAAGTTGTTTGAAACCACCTGACATGCCCTGAACAGATCGTTTTCTTCTTCACTAGTTTGTTGCATGCGATGGTCGCATGTTGGCAAGACTGCTCAGTCACTGGTTTACGGTGATACTTCTCCTTTTACTGCATCAAGTGGCAGATCTGCAAGGCCCCTGACAACGGACCAATTACGCAGGTAAGCGATGCAGGAGATGGACAAACCTTCAGCTTTTAATTGATAAAACTTTTGGATTCTGTTTGGCAATTGATCATTTTTAACTATTAACTTGAACAAGGTCTTCAAATGTGGACATTTTCAGTTTTGATGCCGAGTCTGTTGGTTCTGTAAAAGTGGATTTAGTCTTTGTTCTTATAGCTTCTTTGTTATTGAATATAAATGTTACCATTTTTCTTCCTCTTCGCACTCTTTAAGGGTTAATGAACTACACTAAAAGCTGAAAGGGTGACTGCTGAGGTATTTATATAGCGCTTTTCTGTACCTGGAATGATACCCAAAGCCCTTTACATATACACCACATTTACAAGGTGCTAACCACGACCCATCAGGAGCAATTAGGGGTTCGGTGTCTTGCTCAGGGACACCTCCACATGAGCTAGACAGGCCGAGGATCGAACCGGCAACCCTCAGGCTACAAGACGAACGCTCTACCCACCAAGCCATGCAGGTCTGTGATGGTCGTCGTGCTTTAGTCTCTGAGCCAGAAGAACCAGATAATACAGATAAAACTTAAAATTTGAATATCGTGCTAAATCCTAATTTATTTCAGTAATTCAACTTAAAAGCTTAAGTGAGACATTTCAAGCATTTATTTGTTCCAATTGTGATGATTACAGCTCATAGCTGATGAAAACTCCTAAACAATCTAACCAATGCTTGAAACATCTGTGTTGATTCTAATTTAGAGTTTCACCTGTAAATACTGGTTCAGTCGTGTTGGTCACTGTCCCAAAACAAGGCAGTGAAGTGTTATCTTTAAGAGGTTTGTAATGCAACTGTGGCTTTATTGCAACCACAAAGAGAGAAAAGTCAGTTTAAACACCAAACAAACACCACGATGACCCATGAAAGTACAAATAGTTAAATCAGGTTCCTCTTACTTGAGTAATTTTTTGAGGGAATTTGTCTCTGGCATTCTCTTGAACGGACATTTCAGGAATAACCCAGCCTCTCTTCCTCCTCCTCAGACCTTTAGACTTGGGGAAGTAGATGACGGGCACATGTTGATCATCTGCAGTCTGAAAACACACCAACGTTTTATCAGTACAGAGCTGAGCTGTGAGATCTAACATCCTAAAAAACATCATTAACTTATGTTTCTTCATGTTTTTACGGTCTTCAGACCTTCCTGGGTTTCAGTGAATTTACTAACATTGTTAAGCCATTACAGCCTTCTTCGTGTCCACAAGACATTATCCCCAGTCCTCTGTTTAAAGACGTTTTTGATCGTATTGGTCCAGGTATGGTGCATGTCTGGCTGTTTTCCTTCTGCCCTGAAACATGCCGTGGTCCAGCCACTCATCAAAAAGAGTAACCTTGGATCCAAATGTGCCGTCCAACTTTAGACCCATCTAAAAACTGTCATTTGTGTCTAAGGTCTTAGAGAAAGTTGCCTACGACCAGCTGCAAGCTTACCTTGACTTAATGAAACTGGTGAAAAGTTTCAACCTGGCTTTAAATTGTGGCATAGCACTGAAACGGCCCTCTTACAAGTTTTTAATGACCTTCTTTTAACTGTCGACTCAGCGAACTCTGCAGACGCATACAGCCCTACCGGTTTCCTGTTTCTCCAATAAGAGCTTTTCTATGAATTTAGGACACAACTCTCCACTTAATTATGGTGTAGCCCAGGAGTCGATACTAGTGCCTGTTTTTCTCATTTTGTATACGCTCCCCCTAGGTTGTGTTTTTAAAAAGCATAAAGTCTGTTTGCAGACAACATTCAGATTTATCTGCCTAAAACTGCCAGTGTGCAGTTAAAACGCTGCAGGATTGTTAACTACGTACAGGCATGGATGCGTGCTAACCTCCTGAGCATAAATAAGAATAAAACTGAGATTTTATGCATTTGAATTTCTATGCAGACAGTAGCTATGAAAACATCTGATACCATGGAGGAGGTGAGGGCTCCACATTTAAACCCACCTCTGTGTTGTTACTGGACTCCACTATACTAGGGTGGTGCTCCGCATTCTGGTGGTGGTTTCCATGGTGACGCTCCGCATTCTGGTGGTGACGTACATCATGGTGCAACACCATAACAGGAACAGTGTGTTTGTGACCTTGAGTGTCCCAGGCATGGATGAAGAACCTCCGGAGTCCCTCATGAAGATGAACCCGTCTCTTCACCTGGACGAGACAAACGTCAGGAGTTACCGACAGGTCTGGATTCTGCTGTTAAAGCACCGTTACAGACTCATCCAGTCTTCAGTTTAATGTCACTCAAACCAAAAAGACCCAAACTGGCTTTGACTGCTGCATGTCCTGGTGTTTATGCTGGATTTGGGTCTGAAACCTTCTTTATGTTAAAGTACCGCAACGTTTGATCTGAAGCAGCTTGATCAAAGACTGAAAATCTAATGAAAGAGGTTCATTGGTTTTGTCCTGTTGGCCTGCAGCTGTTCTTATGCGTGGTTGGTTAATGTGAGCGAGGAACAGATCATTTACATGTTCATTCAAGTGTTAGAGATTTATGTTCATATTGATTGTTTAGTTTAGTTAGGGGATTAAATTAATAAGTGGTAAAGCAAGTTGAATAAATACATAAAATTACATAAAAAAAACATTTTATTTAATAATAATTATTATTAACATAATAATTGAACTGAAGAATCAAAGATCCACAAATCTGCAGAAAAAGCCTGGTGAACATTACTTTGGTGGTTGCTATGGTTACCAGGTTTCAGATGGTCATTACCAGCACAGAATTATAAACAAAGATTTACTTTTAGTTAAAAAACTATCATTAAATATGAAAATGATCTTTCTACATATGAAAATACTTTATAAAGCCTTTATCTGAAAAAAACTACTAACTCAACTCAAACCACATCATCATCATCATGAAATTGGACCGTTAAACTATACTCACCGTTAACGTGCCGTCGGTCTTCACCTGGAAGCGACTGTCATCGGTGCTGAACATAAACATCCTGCGCTCGGTGCAGTCGGAGAAGCCAACTGAGGACAAAAAAGGAAATAAGCTCCAGTTACAACAACCTGTCTTCATTTCAGAGAAAGTAAAGTAAAACAGATGGAACACAAAGAGGTGATTCAGAACTTCTCGTTCATGGACCGAACATCTCTGCATCGGCTAAAATATCATCCGAGAGGAGCCAGTGTCCGTCGCACGGAGCTGACAGAGACACTACACCCAAACTTTATTCACACAGTAAGCAGCTGATGCTGGAAACCAGCGCGGTGGATTATTAGAAAACTGGGTCAACAACTGATCAATGACTGGATTCTGATAATATCCTTAGAACATGGCGGAGGATGGATATGTAGCAGGGCATTAGCTGGAGGCAGTTTTGACCCGTTAAGCAGAGTTCTTATAGAAAAGTGTTTCTATAAGCCCCGTCCCTGCAAAAAAGTCGAGTTAATTCCGTTTACCGGCGTGATATTCAATTACTGCCTCACTCAAAACAAAGCTGTAATTTTAAAAAGACGAAACTTTCAGGTTTCATGTTTGGAGGAGATTTAGTACAGCTAAAAAACATGTACGGCTAGACAGCAAGGTAAAAGAAGAACACATTGATCCAACCGAGCTCTGGCTCAGGCCCGGCTGGCGGATAAGCGCCGTAAACTGGTAATGAGAGGATCACCCTACGTGTACAGACATGGCTGAAAACTATTACAAAAGGAGGCTTAATACGAGCATGGCTTTATTCAGAACCAGAAGCTGATCTGCTTTAACCAGAATATATGAGACAGTAAGAAAAAACAACCTGTACAAGGCCTGGGTGAAGAAGTCTAACAGGGGAACATCAGTGGATAAATTATGGCGAGTCCCAACAGAAAGTTAAACCTCTTGGAGAGCATTTAGTGGGAAGGAGACCCAGCAGAGCCTGCATTACTCCTCCCCACCAGCAGAGAGAAATCCAGCAGCATCAGCTTCAAAACTAAGGTTTTAAACTCTCAGATCATCTTTTCCTGTTTAACACAGCCGAAATATTCTTATCAGTCACAGAATTAACACTAAAACTCCCAGGTACAGGCTGGACCACTAGCGACGGGGAGCCAGTACAGGTTGGACCACGGTCCCGGCTGGACCACTAACTACGGGGATACGGTACGGGCCTGACCACAGTTCCGGCTGGACCACTAGATACAGGAGCTGGCCCCAGCTGGACAACTAGCTATGGGGAGCTGGTACGGGCTGGGCCTCTAGCTACAGGGAGCCGGTACAGGCTGGACCACGGTCCCGGCTGGACCACTAACTACGGGGATACGGTACAGCCCAGACCACAGTTCCGGCTGGACCACTAGATACAGGAGCTGGTCCCGGCTGACAGGAGAAAATGCAGAGCGTCTGTTTCCCTCCATTATAACCTGTAGCTGCTAAATTGGAAGGATTAAAAACATACTTTTTAATAAATGTTTCCATTAAAAAACACAACATTATATTATTTTGTCATTTTTATGAGTCAAGTTGAGGAAACAAAAGTAGTATCAGCTCCAAATGTCGGCAGCCTGTATCGGCAATCGGCTATGAGGGAAAGAATAAAGTTATCTAATGGTACAGTTTGCAGCCAGGCTAAGAAATCCATGAAGAATTAGCTGCTCTGATATATGCGTCAGTAAACCAAGTTCAAGTTAGGAAAGGTGGAAGAAATTAGAAAGAAAACAGAAAATATAACATTGAAAGACATTTTCAGTACAAACGGTATTTGGTGAAGATTATTTCCCAAGTCCTGTGTGAAGCTGAGCGGTGCAAACATTTAAATGAGTGGATCAGTCCCCAAACTTAATATAGCTGCAGGTCAGGACGTAAAGCCGTAACACTGTCGTTCATTATAACATCACAGCATCTAATCTTGGACCTGAGTAAAACTAGAGACATGTCCCTCGCTACTAAGGCCTTCGTGGACAGAAGCATTAAAATGACTGATTCAGCTCCTGCAGACGCCATCATTTATGGGTAATGTTGATACTAAGCACATAGCGGAGGTGTGTGTGTGTATGAACACTGGTGGTGCACAGGTTTGGCATTTTTTTGTTGTAACACATAAAAAGCTAAAATAAATAAATATTTCTGGTTATTTTTAAGAGTTAAATCAGTTTTGTGGCTCTATTTTTATTTTGTAGGATAGGCGGTGAACATAGTTCCTGTTAAACATTAAATGTTGCAGACCCGTGTTATACCAATACAATGGGATTCTCCAAAGGTACTAAACAGCACAGATAATCTCTACTTCTCTATGTTCAGGAGCCCCAACATGCTTCTAGGTCTTTTAGAGCTAAAAAACACATTTACAGATGCCACAGAAACATCTCCCACCGACCACTGCACACTTAAATGCTGCTTTCTACAGGTAAAAATACTTTATTCATACGTACACAAACTAACAAGCAAAGATCCAAAGCAGCCAGACCACAATAAATCCTGTAAGTTTACACTTCAGAACTAGAGTTACACTAGACTTCAGAACTGAAAACATGCACAACAGCAGCTGCATTTAGGAGTCGGACACGGTTTGAACAGCAGAGCCTGCTAAACTGGCTCGGGAACATTGTTCTGGTGTGAAGGTGGGGGCGTTACAGGCGGAGGGCACGGCAAGACGAGACCTGAAGTTGTTCAGGCTGCTTCTGACAACAACTAATCTCCAGAGGGAGCTGTACCACAGGAACATTCAGCAGACGTAAGCACATTAATAGATGACTGAATGCTCAATTCTTCTGAATAAATCTCCTCTACATGCAAAAAAACAACCTCCCAGTTTGATTCCCAGCTCTGTGCATTCGACTCAAAGGACAGCTTCCTGGTTTAGTCCCACCTTTTCCCAGTCTCGTGCCCTGCCTCAGGTACTCTCTGGTCACTTTAAATATCAGCGAGTTGGACTCAAATCCAGGTTCACATGATGCCTCCTCCACAGCATCCAGAGCCCAGGCCTAGAAAAGAGAAAGAGAGAGAGAGAGAGAGAGCCTTCATCCAACCTGAACTTTTATGAAACACACCGAATCTGCACAACTTTCAGTAGAAACGAGTCCTGATTTGACGCTTTAATGCGACATGATGTGCTGAAAAACCTCCGACTTGAATTTCTTTTTTTAAAAATACCAAATATCTAAATATTCAAATAAATAAAATAATTAGCTCTGATAGCCAATTATTGATCGGATTTGGATCAATTAAAGAAGAGTAAACAATCAGAGGGCTTAAAAAAAACAAAGATGGCGGCTCCTTTTTCTACTTGTCCTTAGTTTGGTTTATAAAATCTTTAAAATGATGGAGGATAGAATGAACCAATCTAAATCTTTGACAGAAAAGACTTAAAAATATAAATTCTAAACTTAAAAAATATATATACATTTCTAGTAAATACTGAAACTTTATTCATTACAGAACTTTTCTAAACAAATATGAAAGCCTTTAATACAACAGCATGTGAAATTAAAATCAAGTAAACCCATTTAAATGAATATATGAATACAAATTGGAAAACATTTAATAAATTTAAATACATACATTTTTTCTAAAGTTCTGCATGAAAAAGTCACGTTTTCTACTTCACATGTAGAAAAAAACATTTATTTATTCTCTGAGATTTTTAGGTTGAGGGAATAAAATGTCCATTAAACACCTGTTAGTATTGCTTATTATCTAAACATTTCTTTACGTTTAGAAACTTTTCATTAAGCCGCGTGAGCTGGAATTTAACCTGCTGACGTCACCAACGGACGCAGGGCGAGGCCCGCGTGCACGAACCTGTAAAAAACACGTAAAAAAAGGTGGTTTCCATTGACCGTTTTTAAGTGTAAACACGAACACGGAGCGAATTTTATTATTTTCTAACGAGCTTCTAGTCCATCCAGCCGCAGCAGACCCGAACCAGGACCAACAGAACTGGTCCTGAACCCAAATCTAAACT